>NC_089744.1:5520000-5537500 GCF_040412425.1 Macrobrachium rosenbergii
CACACATATATATATATATATATATATATATATATATAATATATATATATATATATATGTGTGTGTGTGTGTGTGTGTGTGTATATATATAATCTATCCATTTATGTATGTGTCTACCACTTTAGAAGTCGAACATCAGAACTGTTCCTGTAAGTTTCGTAGAAATTCGCTATAATATTAACAATCCAGACAATAGCAGGCAGCTGGCTGCCCATCAGCGTGATTACTTTTCCAGAGGAACACCCTTTCTTGCAATAAGTCAATGCTTCCTTCCTCTCCTGTTTAACCTACATTTCTCGTTGTTCCTTTTCTGTTCTTTGAGTTTCCATCTCTTCTGCCACCTGCTTTGTTTTGACTGTTCTCCAGTCGGTAATTACGTCCGTTGTCTTTCTAGTGGCGCCTTTGTTTCTGTTTCTAAAATCTATGTTTTCTCTTTAATTCTCCCCTTTTTTTTTTTTAGGCTACCAGCTCTCTGTTAACTTATATTTACTCTTAATTGCCACAGTCTGTTCCTCATCAACTTACCAACAACTTGTTATTCCATCAGTTTAATGTAGCAATCGCGACTCAATATGAAAACATTTTTTAAAAGCTATGAAGAGCACCCAGTGGCGTTTTGTGTAGCGCCTGAGGGCATACAGCCCATTTACAATTTTTGCTTCATCAGGTGTCCTCTACGGGTAGCACTCTTCCAAAGCAGTCAAGAAGTCCAGACAGAGAGTATAAACCGCCCACTGGCAATTGTCAGTAATAACTTCAGAGAATAATATCTGGTTCGAAGTTTGTTGGCTAGGCCTACTTTCTCAGAAAACAACAAAACTTATTTTAAGGATACAAGGCTGTGTCCTTGGTTGTGCAGGCATACAGACAGGAGCAAAAACATAAACAGGGATGTCTTTGTGAAAAGGTTTACCAATGAACACAAAATTGCCAAAATTAACTACATTGGCTTATTATTCTAGCTGTCAATGAGTCCAAATACATTATTATCTACTGTACTGCTTTCTTAGATCCCACAACTTTTTTTTCTTTCTTACCTTATTGCTCTTTTCTCTAAGTCCATTTCATTACATAGAAATTTGTTGAGGAGCTTTACCAGTTACTCAGTAATAATTTATACAAATATTGTTCCATGGAACATCATATAGCATTTATAGAAAAAAAGTAAAAATCAGTGTTATATAATGTCAAGTAACTACTTTGTAATATAAAGTTGGAATGGGCATTCTTCCCATTGTACCATTGTGCCCATAGTTCATGTGTACCTTTGTCAGTAGAATCAAAATTATATTAGTTATATTAAAAATCATAAATCAACTGCCTGATGTACATTTTACCAGCTGAATTAGGGTATAAACATTTTACCGTAAGAGAATGTCCTTTTCAATGTAAGGCGCCCACTCAAATCTGTAGCCGTAATGAAGCCACCGACATCAGTGCCAGATATTTCCCTCTCTTTGAGTAGCTGATGAAAAGGTTAACTAAAAAAAATCTGTTCGATAAACTGTTAATTTTCGATTTATGATCTTTTTGGCGAGCATTTTCTGTTTTCTGCAGACTTTGACCTACATTTATGTGTCACACAATTTAGGGGCAACTTATGTATGTATATATATATATATATATATATATATATATATATATATATATATATATATATATATATATATATATATATATATATATATATATATATATATATATATATATTATGTGTGTGTGTGTGCATTTACAAATTTTAAACAATTACTTTTGTATTATTCTAAGCATTACAAAATATTATGGACTGATATTCGCTAATGTAATTCAGCCCGTCTTAATTCAATTCGAAGTGGCAATCACATCCTCGCAGTCATTCGAAAAGTTCCATCGCACCACAAAAGACACAATTTCCATATTCCTGTCTCTGCGAGAGAACTCTTCCAGTTTTTGTCGCCGAGCGAACAGCTGTTAATTATATTTTGTCCTTTTTCGTACTTCGTCGCTACTTGAAATTTCTTGATCGAGTTAGTGTGTTAACGAAGTGAACCTGCTACACCGAGGAACAGGCTAATTGGGACTAAAATGGTTTTAAATGAGTGGACGTAAGGTTGATTGCTTGTCTGATGGTGTTTTGGGCAGAATAGTGAATGATGAATTAAAAACTAATATATCGAAGAAATCAAGGAAAATCTCAGTGCGGGAAAGAAAAGAAAAAAAAGCAAAACAGCATCACTGTTTCTTAGAATGTAACAGATTCTTTGTCTCTTGAAAATATTCTTCACTTAGGAGACATTTTCCTGAGAACAAGAGGAAATAGCCATCCTAAAACATTGCCTTTTTCATATGACTTCATTTTCTTTCGGTATGAAGCGAGGTAAATTACAATTGCATTCCTCAAGGCACAGATCCCATTACTGAGGGTAATCAGTTTCTTGAATGGTGCTTATTCAAAGCGTGGGCTCGTTTTATCATCTCTTGCCTTTCATTTTCAGAAACAGTCATCTTTTATCGCCTAAAAATATGAAAGCATAAGAAGTGCAAAATCATTTTCATGTTTTCATAATCATTCGTTATTTTTCTTTTCGGCTTAATACGCAAATGATCAATAACTTTTTTATGATGATTTTCGGTGGCATATCTTTTTCATTCATTTCACAGCAGAGCTAATACAGTTTGTTTTATACGTTCTGTACGATGATGAAAATTCTACCTTTACCACACGTTTAATATCTTGCAATTGCAAGTGAAAAAGAAATATTTTGTAAGAAAAAATCATTCATGGCCTGAGCCAGTGCAGCGAAAATCAAAACAAAAGAAGAAAATCAACGAACTTTGTTTCCGATTAAAAGTTCAAAGTTACAACTTCCTTAGAACATAGTTTCACAAGGGTAGCAATAAGATGGCTGAAAATGGAAACAAAAATAGTTATTTACCGTTGCAAGTCGCTAATTTTGAGAACGCTTCACTCGATTCCGGGGGGGTGAACGCAATGCTGTGAAGCTAGCAACCTTTGAGAATAGCAATTTTTTTTTAGTATAAAGATTCCCCGGAGATGTGTCTTTGATGTCCACGAGTGTGAAAGACGTATTTTTTTTTTTTAATGGGACATTCTTTATTCCCTGCTCCTAGTGAAAGGCTTCAAACATAAATTAAGGAAAAGATTTAGGAAAGTCTTGAAATGAAAGAGAGGTTCGTTGATGAAAACAATTATCCGATTCGCACATGAATAATTCGAAGTGACAGTGAGAGGACGCATTTAGTATTATTTATGCTGTGTAGGTATGAACACTTGGTCACAGAACAACAACAAAGGATACTGGGGAAGAGAAATAATGATTCATAACAGAGCAAAGACGCACGAGGCATTTATCATATTTTTTTTACAGTCTCCGTGCTTAAGCTCTCACTTGTAGTTAGCTTTCTCGCTTTTTAAATTTAGAAATTAATGCAGGTGAAAGCAGAAAAGTGCATAATGTACCTAGTCTTATATAGCTTCAGGAAGTTCTTCTGGCAAAAACATCTCAGCATTTGTAGTTTAATAAAGGTACTAATGTTAGCTGACTTTTAAGACACGTGGCGATCACAAGAAAGATTCAGCTTTAGAGTGAGCGTGAGGACTGATAACCGGGCTCATAAAAACTAGTTTACGGTACTGCAAGTAATGTCGAAAGAATCATAAGATATCCACCCAGTGTTGAGAAGTTCCCTCTTCCTGGTAAACAATGCATGTGCTTAAATTTAGCCTTCTTTACTAAAAAAACTGCTTGCTTTCATGTCACCTGCATCGCCGCTTTCTTGTTTCGCAGCCGTGGTTACAGAGTCAAAATCGAAGCTTGCTGAGAAAAACCAGTTTGCAAGACTGACTGTTCCCCGATCTTCGTTAAAAGCTCCATTATAATATTTATTAAACCAAAGTCCATAAGGTTTTGGTTGGATAAGAATGCTTACACCATCAGTCTAATATTCAAGAGATATAAAATGGGTTTTGTTTTTTCACAGAACCATTACAAATATGCACGGAATTTTAAATTAGATTACAGTATTTCTGTGTACTGTATATATATATCATAAATTAAGAGAGAAAATCAGGATTGCTTACAGCTGCACAGGCAGATTACTGATATGTTCGTGTCTGCTGAAAGGGTTCAGTGGCTGCAACTTAAACCTGGTTCGAATTTTTATACTATTCTTTCGGTGATTTAGGCAAATAGCACTTTCTTTGTATGCTCCTTCGGATTCTTCTTCTCGGTCGTTGGTTGTTTGGAACGAGTCAAGAGGTCCAAACTAGGCCTCTCATTCCCTTAGAAAAACGAAAGAATGGATTTTCTAGTCAAAAAGGAAGCACGAAATAAGAATGCAAATCATGGAGATAGATGGGGAGTGGTAAGGATAAACTTTAGGGAGAATGGTCTACAGGGATGCGAATACAGAAAGGAAAATGTATAGACGTCGTCAGAGGTGAACGCAGTCCTGGGTTGAATGAGGTAATATTTTGAAGAAATTTTGAAAATGTAAACTAAAAGTTATTTAGAGCTAAATTCATTTCTCGCTATAATGTGGTTCGGATTCCACAATAAGCTGTAGGTCCCGTTGCTAAGTAACCAATTGGTTCTTAGCCACGTAAAATAGGTCTAATCCTTAGGGCCAGCCCTAGGAGAGCTGTTAATCAGCTCAGTGGTCTGGTAAAACTCAGGCATACTTAACTTAACTTCAATCACACAAAAGTGGAAAGGATTAATGTAAGTTTGAGAATGCTTGGTGTTTGGGCACTGAGAAAGTCATAAGGGACAATAATAGGTTGAATAATGGAAAGACACCAGGAGTTGGTAGGATTAAAAGCAAGCCGTTGCCGTAAGGTGGTGATCGTGCGATGAACTTGCTGGCCAGGTTTTGTAAGATATACCTGGAAGATGGAAAAATTCCGGAGGAGGTGGTAAGAGGATTAATGGTTCCGTTGTACAATTGTAAAAGTGATAAAGTGACTGTAAGACTTACAAGGGAATATCTTTACTTGTCATGCCAAAGAAGGTATTGTTTGGACATAAATGACATACATTAACTTAAAAAACCTTATGATGAAAACACCAGACTGAAAACAGGGGATATGTTGAGGATTTATGTCAGAGAAGATAAGCTTTTATCACTGATGTGATTCAGATCCAAGAATATATAAACCGGAAAAAAAGTATGGTTTCATGGAAAAGAATTTCTGAGAAATGGGAGAGCTGTTTCCATGTTTGTTCAATATCTTTACGGATCGAGTGAAGCAAGAGGTCACAGAAAAATGTTACATCCTTCACCAGAGCCGTTTGCGTAGGATAATTGTTTCCCAGATCAGCAGAGAACGTTGAAACGTAAAATGAAAATGGTAAAATGTTTGCCTCCCGGTTGGTTCGTGCTATTTGAGGTGATGAGAAGAGACAATGAGTGCTTCAGGTTAGGCAAAAATATTAGGTTTTTTATTGTGGTTACTTCATCTAATGCATTTCAGTATTCAAAATATGTAAATACAGATATATTAGAAGAGAGCGTTTCCCGACAGAAGAGGCCATTAAACAGTAACTATTATTATTATTATTATTATTATTATTATTATTATTATTATTATTATTATTATTATTATTATTATTATTATTACTCTGAGAAGCGGATCCTCATACAACAAAAGCAACAGGATGAATAGGAAAGAAAAGGTGAGAAAATAGAACAATAAGAAAAGCCACTAAAGCTAACGGATGCTGTGCCATCAACAACATTGGATAAGGAAAATAAGATGAAAAGCTAAAGAGATATTATCAAAAGCAATGACGAGGAATACCCGGGAATCCCACAGGTATGACCTGACAAAAGTGGCAGGAAAAAAGTATGAGTAAATCTGGCCTTACAGATTTCATGATGATGATCTGATCAAAGACTTGGATTCAAAGGGTTCGAAGGGTTCGTGAAAAGTTTAATGGGAGTAAAGCTTTGGAAACTTTAGCGACAGTGGAAGTAAAAGGCAAATGAATGGGAGTTGGAAGAATTAGAGTAGTTATCCTGCTTAGGAATATGCTGAACAATGAGACAAAGGCTACAGCAGACAGTGGCAGTCGTTTGCAGATTTCTTGAGAATTCGATCTGAACCAGATGACTAACTCAAACCCTACATGGAACTTATGAGCATAGGGTAATGGGGAGGCCATTATATTAGAGATGGGTAGAGTAGGAGGATCAGAATAACTGAAATTTTTTAGAAAACATAATCTTGAAAATTAGAGCCAAAAAGTCAGGCTTTTCCCGCGATCAGTATAGAGCTATCAGGATGGAAGAGTGGAAATGTACTTGCAGTCACTACTATTGTTATAATTCTTAGGCTTTGATATAAAATCAACCGGATCTCTAAGTCCCTTAGCAGATAGTACAGTGATAATCGACCTATCAATTAAAAAAATAAAAATTTCTCCTTGCCTGGTTCAGAGGAACAGTCTGAATACAATTTTTTTATAATATTTTCTTTTTCCATTCATAAGAGTGAGTGCGAGAGGCTTAATCATGGACTGACATTAATATCGATGTTATATAATAAAGTAAAAGATATTTAAGTATCTTTGATGCCCTAAAGGGAATAAAATCAAGTATATATCTAGAGCATGTTTTGACGCTACTTCGGTGAAAACCAGTCTCCTTGTTTGGGGCCTTTTTATAGATTGCCCACGAAATTCCTCCCTAGTGTCTGTCATTTCCTCCGTACTGCTACAAGGGTCATCAAAAGTTAAAAGTATGCCTTAGTTTAACCAGACCACTGAGCTGATTAACAGCTCTCCTAGGCTGGCCCGATGGATTAGACTTATTTTACGTGGCTAAGAACCAAATTGTTACCTAGCAACGGGACATACAGCTTATTGAGGAATCCGAACCACATTATAACCAGAAATGAATTTCTGTCACCAGAAATAAATTCCTCTAATCCTTCATTGGCCGGTCGGAGACTCGAACTCGGGCCTAGCAGAGTGCTAGCCGACCACTCTACCGACTCATCCAACGAGGAACTACAAGGGTCATCAATCTACCACATACTATGCAAACCTATGTGGTCCTTCACGCATGCCCAGGATTCCAATATGTGTTGAGAGTTGCAGGTCAGCTTGTCTGAAGCCGTCAAAATCTTCCCATAAGCACACCAGCTACTTCCATCAGCACTAAAGCGTTACTTTAGCTACTGTCAGCAGACCGCCCACCAACTCTGACATCAGCGTTTTGCTGAACATACATCCAGGGACAAAGAAATGTTATCAAAAGGTAAAGGAAGAGGCTTCAGTATTTGCAGACACTCGACAGGAAGTTCAGTATTTCTAGATTTTATTGTTTGGTTTACCTTTCATTCGTTCCATCACATTTATTCTTGCTTTTTTGTCATAGAAAAGATAGTGAAAAATGTAAGAAAATAAAAACGAAATAAAAAAAAAATGCATACCAGCGTTCAGGAGAAAACAAAGAAATGGCTCCTTTGCCTTTTAGTGCCAACTGTGACATCATCCTGCATGTGAACACTGCCTGCAGATGGCCAGATTTTACTTGGGCAGTAGAATTAGGCCTTGTTTGAAAAGAAAGAAATTTACCATAAACTTGATGAAGAAGGGTGCATAAGAGCAGGCAAGACGCATGGAAACCTACGCGTATTGATCAAGTGTGTATTAAAAAAAATGACACACACTCAGATTGCATGTCTATCTTTTATTTTTCATGTCATATCTCATCCAATTTTTACCTCACTGTAAAAAAAAAAATTATGAAACTCCTTGGCACAGTTCGTCTAAAATACGAGCACGAGAAGAAGAACAATTACGATAATCATACCAAAAATCAAGGTCACACTGTGTGCAAATATTTAGAATGGCCATGACGTAGACCCAAATGTTTTCTTGCTTTCTCCTTTGGCAAATAGGTTCGAGATCCTTGCTTTCTGACGAAAGGCTGCGGTGCATCATCGCCTGTGAATGCGTATAAGCTGTGCTCGTGGGGTGGACGCATGCGGAGTCGAAGGTACCAAATTCAGGTCTCTTTCATATATCCAACACCATGAACTACTGATGATGTGAATGAACAGTACATTATTTACAATTCGTTATTAACAAGAAAAATTATATTGTGTGACGATTATTTTATATATACATATATATTTGTATGTACCTATTTGCGTGTGTACGTGTGTATTGATATATGTGTATGTATGGAGGGAGAAGAAGGGATTAAGCTGTGACTTTATATATATATATATATATATATATATATATATATATATATATATATATATATATATATATATATATATATATATATATATATATATATATATTAATATGACTTCAGTATATATGTACACACACACACACACACACACACACATATATATATATATATATATATATATATATATATATATATATATATATATATATATATATATATATATATATATATATATATATATATATATATATACTAGAAGCTGTAAAAAACATGGCGTACCTCTTAAAAGGAAAAATACTTGATTTTTACGATTTTTTTTTATCGTCTTCATCCCGTTGACTGAAGCCATCAGGTTGATGAAAAGAGTTAAGAAAAACGGAAGGGATTTTCAAAGACACTTGGAAGTGAGAGAGCGAAAGAAGTCGAATAAGTTTTGATTAGTACTGCGCTATGTTTCCGTAGTAGAAATTGAAATACGTGGCAATCAAACGAACTGATACATTTTAAGAAAATTTTTCCACTGATTTTTTGTGTTAGTTTGTCCTTCAGTGTAACATGTTTCTGACGATAGACTTAGGTGAGATTTTACCTTTGGGGCTGGAGAACATTTTCAATTTTTTTTTTTTTATGCGCACACTAATTGAAGCGTCATCCAAATGATCATTTAAACATTTTTTAAATACTTTGGCTGATCCTTAGCTAGGACTTTCTTCAGAGCCTATGAGCATTTTAAAAGTGGGGCTATGCTGCTCTCCATCCTTGAAACAAACACTATACCTGTTCGTTAAAAAGTTAAGTATATCTTAGTTTAACCAGACCACTGAGCTGATTAACAGCTCTCCTAGGGCTGGCCCGAAGGATTAGACTTATTTTTACGTGGCTAAGAACCAATTATAGCGAGAAATGAATTTCTATCACCAGAAACAAATTCCTCTTGTTCTTCACTGGCCGGTCGGAGATTCGAACTCGCGACCAATAGAGTGGTAGCTGAGAACGGAACCCGCTCACTCAGCGAGGAACTTATACCTGTTGGGCCAGTCCAATATGACCTTCGAACAAAAGGCCAAGAAGAATGTTCCCCCAACCTCTGAAGAAGTACCTTCTAGTTTGTAACTATTATTGATCCAAGTCCATTCACTGAAAACTCATTAATAAGCATATTCAAGTCTTCGTGAGGTGCTGATATACCAGTCAGATTAGCCCCTCAGAATGAACTCGTCAAATCTCTTATTCATAACCTCACGAACATGTTTCCCCTAGTGCTGTCTCCTCTTCCTCTTCTGAAATTATCGGCCATCAATCCTTTCGTTGTTTTTTTTCCTCTTATTTTTCGCCCTTGGAAATTTCATGGCTTTGTCAACATCATCAGATTCGCTTGTCTAAACATTATCTCTTATCGTTTAACTTCACTGTTTAGACTTGAGTACTTACCATGATCTGCTTTGCGTGCCTCATCCCCTCCATTAAATTTGTCAGCACGTTCCCTTTGCGTTTGTCTATTGTTTATTTTATTCCAGGTCTTTTTCGATGTCAATGTTTTTCGTCTCGTCATCCCATATCCCAGAACTTCTCTTCCAGCAGCCTGATTTACATTCTTGATGCTAAACAAGCCCTCGTCGATTGTCCGCTCCTCCTCAGATATGGTTTTGGAAATGCAAATCTATTTCGGCATTCAGTGAAAAAGGTCATCCGGTGCTCATCTTCAAGCAGTCAACATTTTTTTTTTATTTCAGCTTGAGCCTGGAAATGATAAGGTGATGACCACTGCTTACATCTGCTTTCTTTATCTCCTATTATTATTTTTCTTGTCTCGCTTAATAGCTATATATGTGATCTCTTTGGTGTCTACGACTGCCATCTGGAGTAGTCCAAGTGTGTTTATGAATGCCCCTTTTGTTTAAAAAGACTACCTCCAATTACCAAATAATCTGCAGCACGAAAACTAGTAAATGTCACCTCATTTTGTTTACAGTCTCTCCCTGGCATTCCTTGCCCATTAAGTCCTTCATACATTGGTTGTCTCTACCAGTGTTTGCATTTGTATCACCAACAATAATTCATATAATCCAAACTACAGTCATACATATATATATATATATATATATATATATATATATATATATATATATATATATATATATATATATATATGTGTGTGTGTGAGTGTGTGTGCGCGCGCGAGCGCCCGTGCATGAGGGTGCCAACGTGTGATGCAATATAAACACACAATCTAATGTGTGGATGTGCACCACACATGTAGGCGTGTGTGAATTATATTTACACCTACGAGCGTGAAAGTTAAAAGTAATATTATCTGAAGGTGGTGAGAGAGAAACAGAGAGAAAGAGGTAGGTAGGTAGGAGAGAGAGAGAGAGCGAATTAATTAATACTCGTCCTGTTGCCAAGTCGCCCACCTACGCCCTGCCTAAACCAGCAGTGCCCGATTGCCACTTTCTCTCTCTCTCTCTCTCTCTCTCTCTCTCTCTCTCTCTCTGCCCACATAAGGACAACAAGCAACATCTTCGATAGAGTGCTATAGTCTATGATTATGGAGCCTCCGACAGAAATTAAGAAACTCGGGGCAACTCTGCTCACGCGTAAACAAGAGATGAGAGTATTAGCCAGATTTGCAGCAAGGCTTTTCACTAGGAAGAAGGAAATTCACTTTCTCTTTAATCTAAAAATTAAAAAGTCAGTGAACGTGTGGGCGTCTTCTTTTAAATGGTAAGGATCCAGAGTCTTATCAAATCTCTTCTGTGACGTAGGGTTTATCAAAGTGATTTCAGATATTTGTTTCCGAGAGCAGTTAAGTAAAACCACTGGATTACCAGGGGAAGTTTTGGTCATTTGATGACTAAATATCACGTAAGGATTACGAGTCATATAAACGCTGCCGGCTTATTGATCATTAACTTTTTTATTGCCTAGTCGGACAAAATACCGGAAAAAATATACCGACCACAGTTTAATTATAATTGTCGTTTACTAACAGGGCTGGACGGAGGTAATGCTTTTTCCTCCTTTTCTTTTACGTGGGTAAGTTTGTTTTAACAAAAACTTTGATAATTGTTGAATGAGTGTTAAGGAAACCGGGTGAAAAGATACGCAGGGTCGGTTTGTTTATTTAATTTCTTTTGTTTGGTATCAAGAAGCATTTGACGATTTTTTACTATTATTATTATTATTATTATTATTATTATTATTATTATTATTATTATTATTATTATTATTATTATTATTATTAGAAGAAGAAGAAGATGAACCCTATTCGTATGGAACAAGCCACAGTGTCCATTAACGTGAAATAGAAGCTCCCAAAGAATATGGTGTTCACATGAAAGAGGTAACACGAGGTAAAGGAAAACATAGAAAGAAGAGATAAGTTAATGAAACGAAAAAATAAGTTAACAGATTAATAAATAGATACATAAAAATGTAAGTAAATTGTGAAATACAAGAAAAATTGATTTGGGTAGTAATGCATTACATCTTCCCTTGAAGATTTGAGGTTCTTCATAAATTATGTTCAGTTTCGATCATTTCAGGGTTGCACATCAATCTCCATATTATTACTGGCATAACAGAGGTAAATGGTCCACGCCAGCCCTCATACTTAGCCTCTGCTTATGGAGAAAACGGCGTGTGGCTTGGCAGAGGCGCTCTTCTTCGAAACACAAATAGCCTACAATTCGTTCGTCTCTTAATTTTAGAAGAATGACTTATGTGTGGCCTTGTATCGCATTATTTTGGTATCCCCTCACAAATTTCCCATTTATTTCTCGTTCCCTTCCTTTCATTGCATTAATTTTATCATTGACTTAGTAAAGTATTAGGTTCTATCATCCACCCTTTACACTTAGTACAGGTTTTTAAAGGAGTTCTTGATACGATCAGGCCTTAAATAATATGTTCGATGTCTCATCATTCCAATCTACATATCTGTGTGCTATTTTTTTCGGAACTTTGGCCAGAGCACTACAGTCCAGATCAGCAATGTGTTAATAAATTTGACCTTGTTCATCTCGAACAATATAACGAGAATCTAGTGATAATTATGTGGAATAGTCTGATTCAGCAATAGTACAATTCACGGGAAAATCACTTATGTTAATAACCTTTAAAACATGCCAATCTCATCCCTAAATGCAGAGGGTATAAGGACTGCTAAGGACAAAGAATTTCAAGTTTATACGAGGAAGCGAATCAGGAGTACTACTAATGTACGGTGTTGGTCGTAGAATTGTTTCTGATAGAAAAGCCTCAACGATGTTCATTTATTCTGGAAGTCCCTCAACATTCATCGAACTTCATTGCTTCATGTCTCCCATAAACCTCACGATTCGGTAGAAAACTGATGAGTTAAAGTGTCCCTGGTGATGCAGTATAATTGCTGAAATGCTTGATTGTAAGTTGTTATAAAGTAAGTGTTTGAAGGGTAAAAGCTGTTGAAAAAATTGCATTTGGCGTTCTCCAGTAGGAAAATTACAGTTTTAAAGAGTAGTATTTTTATCTATGTCTATATTATGAGAGCCTGATATATACCTTTTATTTCAAGTCATCGCTTTTTATCCCAATAGACCGACCTTAATCAGATGTAGCAATTCTATAAATATTATAAAAGTGTCAGTTGCATGCCAACAATATACTCTGTTTTTTTTTTCTGGCGAAATGCACTTGCAAAAGGGCTGTAACTTGATGGTTGGTTGATGGTAACATGTTCGAAAAAAAAATCTTTATATTTCAAATAGGCACTTGGTAGTGCAGTTGAGAGCTTATTTAAATTTCTCCATCTAAGTTAAGTATACCTTAGTTTTACCAGACCACTGAGCTGATTAACAGCTCTCCTAGGGCTGGCCCGAAGGATTAGACTTATTTTACGTGACTAAGAGCCAATTGTTTACTTAGCAACGGGACCTACAGCTTATTGTGGAATCCGAACCACATTGTAGCGAGAAATAAATTTCTATCACCAGAAATAAATTCCTCTAACTCTCCATCTATCATAACACATGTTTCAAAGGGAAATGCAGATTATTAAACAAGCTTTCACCCGGCTAACCAAGTGCTTATATATATAAAATATAGATACGTTATTCGGAAATGTTACATCAGACAATCATCGTTAAGCTGCCGACACTTTCAAGTGCATTTTCGCCCGAATAAAAAAAGAAATAGAGTATAGTTCGGTCAGAGAGCACATTAAGACCAAACGAGCGTGAGGACAACAAAAACTGCGCCTTAATGAAGTAACGAGATCGAGAATCGTCTGAAATTAGTTCTCATGAGAACTATTGTTAGTGAATATTAGAGACTGTGATGAATTCTTCATTGAGAGAGAGAGAGAGAGAGAGAGAGAGAGAGAGAGAGAGAGAGAGAGAGAGAGAGAGAGAGAGAGAGAGTAAAAGACAGTGCATCGTATATGGAGTATCAATGTATGGTGGAGAAAGACCGAAAGAATTCATTACCTTAAATAAAATATCAATATGTTTCGCACAGATATATTATGGCCTAGAAAAATAAGTAGAAAATGCGCCAAATCGAGTTTTCTGTACAGCGTTTAATGCTGTATGAAACTCCCAGCCACGGCCATGAAACTCTCAGCCGCCTCCATGGAACTTTCAGTCACGGGCCGGTAATGGCTTTTGTTGTTGGTACATATAACGGTGCTAGAAGCACGATCATGGCTAACTTTAACCTTAAATAAAATGAAAACTACTGAGGCTAGAGGGCTGCAATTTTTATGTTTGTTGATTGGAGGGTGGATGATCAGCATACCGATTTGCAGCCCTCTAGCCTCAGTAGTTTCTAAGATCTGAGGGCGGACAAAAAAAGTGCGGATGGACAGACAAATAGCCAGTTCAATAGATTTCTTTTACAGAAAACTAAAAATTGTTAAGTGTTGTAGGCAAATGCTGATGATAAGAATACTGAGTGACGTTGAGATTCACAGCGTTGAATCCTCGTTACAGCAACCCAAGGCTAATTTGCGGTGCATTACGATTAGCTAGTTAATACTCACGCGTGGTAAAAATAAACGCAATACTAAAAAAATATTCAGTGTTGAAAGAGTATATATCATTTCGCACTATAATGATAACTGATAAGCTGAAGGCTGCCCTACAGATTGCTCCGTATTTTTAGCGATAAGCTAAAAATACTTCTATTTGTCTTTGGCTTTTGCTATTTCCTTTTCATTAGTTTATTTTGTAGATTAAGCTTTTCAGTTTGCTAGCCATCATGATCACCTATTCATTCTACTGCCACTTTAGAAATAGTGAATTTAGTTGCATTACCTACATATTGTCAGTTCTTTTAAAGCTTCCTTTTCCTGTCGTAAAACTGAGTGATATAACTTATTATTATTATTATTATTATTATTATTATTATTATTATTATTATTATTATTATTATTATTATTATTATTATTATTATTATTATTATTATTCTGAACGTGAACACTATTTATATGGAACAAGCCCACAGTGGCCACTGACTTGAAATTTAAGCTTCCAATGAATATGGTGTTCATTTGAAAGAAGTGACAGAGGATAACAGGAAATGCAGAAAGAAGAGATCAGTTATTAGAACAAAAAATAACAAAATGTTGATAAAAGTAGTTACAGAAAGCAATGTTACGAAAATAAAACTAGTAATTATTATGAAAATAAAACTAGTAAAAAGTCTTAAATTTTGGATGTCTTTTTGGGTAACCGTATGGATAGTAACTGGACAAATAGAGCCTGTAGTAGAAAAGATTTGAATGGAACGAGAAAAGACGTGGGTAAAAAAAAAAATATTAAAAGCTAAAATTCTTATAATTTCCTGAAGCTGGCCAGGATTCTCTAAGGATGATTTTGAACGTAGCTTCCAAAAAGAAGAATCCTCTAAAACCTGAATATTCTTTACATGCTATTGATATTGTTGAGAATTTAAAATCATTGCTGCAGTCATTCGCACAAAAAAAAAAAAGGCCTGGAACTGATTTAAAAGACAAAACCAAAGTCTAATATCGGCTTCACAATATTTCTTTCCCGACTCAGAGTGACACTGCCTGAATATTTGCAAGCATAATCCATATCATCGAACGTTAAAAATGTTTTCCATAATATTAAAATGTAGATTCGTCTGATGTCGTAACCCAGAGTATTAATGGGTATCTTCAACCTTCTCCATTTTTTCCTTCCTATTTTTTTTCTTCCTATTTTTTTCTTCCTATTTTTTTTTTTTTTTACATTTTCATCACCATTTTTCTCCCCATCCGAATCTGAAAGCTATCTGTTTGCCAGACAACCCAGAGATAAAGGCATTTATATTTTCCGTTTACCTGAATGTCGTTGCATATTAGACGTTATTTTCGTATGAAGAAAATTGCACAGAAAAATCATCAGTGAACATTTTTTTTTTATTTTTGCATCAAAATGTGTACCACCTCATTATCCCTGCTTTGAAGTTGTATCTTTGATCCTCTCTTCTTAATCTTCTCCTTCCTGGGAGTCATTTCTCAGAGATGGATCTTTAATCTTTTTCTTTTGTGGTTCTTTCTGTATTTCCACTTCCATTTCGGATTCCTGAGGACCGCCGGTATTCCATTTACATGAAGACACTTTTTTCTAGGAAATACACAGATCAGGGTAATAGCCACCTTGCAAGCACACTTAATTATCTTTTAGTAAAATATTCTCACGGATTCTGAGAATAACACCGTTTTATCTTTGTTCTTGAATTTAACTGCGCAAATCTTGGCACTTTGTAATACAAAGACTATAGAAGGTATTAGAAGCCTTTTTTTTTTAGGGTTTTGAGATCTTGTGTTAATTCTCTCTTCTTGAAGATGAAAACACCTATATCCGCAAACAACACGGTGACATGAGTTGGTATTCAATACAAAAAAAGTATGTGAATATGGTGTCAAGAGTTGAATGTATGTCTAAAAGCGGCACATCTAATGCAATGTTTCTCTTAGGCTAGAATTTCCAAAACAATTTTATTACGAGTCTTATTGCATTTTCCGTTTCTAATATATTATTACGGCCTTGTATCGGTCTGCATCAATTTAATAGTGAGAAAATTATCATGCATCAAAATGAAAATAAAAAATGCAAGACCTCATTTTCCAAAGGAATGCTACAAAGTATGCATAGGAGTACATGACTAGGTTCAAGATAACTATGGAAAGTTGGAACATCAGAGCCCCTGGATTTCAAAATTAACTCAAAAACCCTGTGCCAGGGGAGTTCCCTTAGTTCGCAAAGCGTCTCAGACCATGAAATGCATAGCTTAAAAACATGGCACACAGGGGCAACTCACCGTCCTAATTCAAAAACCAAATCTAAAAATTTCGTAGAAAGTCAAGTAAAATGTTTCGTAACTGTTCACGAATTCAATTTAATAAATTAAATGAATATATGTATGATTACTCTCTCTCTCTCTCTCTCTCTCTCTCTCTCTCTCTCTCTCTCTCTCTCTCTCTCAACATGAATCTTGTAAGAGGAAGGGTCGCCCAAAAAGAATAACGTGCCTTTCCTCCTGTGCCTTTCTGTGACATTCTCTTTGCCATTCCATTTCCCATGATTCTTTTAGTTTTTATCTGTCCCGTAAGAGAGATACTGTTGTTCGCTTTTGTACAGGTATATCCCAGTATTTTTGTTTCGCTTTCCTTTCAGATTTTTACCTGGATGGGAATAAGATGTACTTTCTTCCCATTATCAGTTTATTTACAGAGAACACAGAGGGGTGTATCCAGAAGTGCAGCCAACAAGTCCAGAAATTTTCATTGAGACCAACAAGAACATGGAAAATGTGGCGGCCATTCAGAATCAAGGGTTTGGGTTTAATCAGTTCGTGCCGGATGACGGAACGCGGGCACGGCGGAACGTTTCTGAGGGTACCGATCAGTCATTATACCAGGTATATTTCCCCCGTAATGGGGTAGTGCCGTCAGTGCACCTCACGTGGAACACTGCAGGCATTACTTAAGAGCCTTTACAGCGTCCCTTAAGCCCCTAGCTGCAGCCTCTTTCAATCCTTTTACTGTACTTCCTTTCATATTCTGTCTTCCATCTGACTTTCCACCCTCTCTAACAATTGTTTCACAGTGCAACTACGAGGTTTTCGTCCTCTTACACCTTCCAAACCTTTTTGCTGCCATTTTCCATTTCATGGCTGAATGACCTTATAGGTCCCAGTGCTTGGCCTTTGGCCTAAAATCTATATTCTATATTCTATACCAGGTATGTCAGGTACAAGCCTCAGGTATGTCAGTGAAACACACAAGACATTACAGTAACTT
>NC_089744.1:5545000-5570000 GCF_040412425.1 Macrobrachium rosenbergii
ATTTATAAGGAAGAAAAACGTAAAATAAGTCAACCAAACTTTTGGTCATCGACATGTTGACGCTACTAAATACTCCCCATTAAACAATACATCGAGTGGTAATAAATAAACCACTAAATAATATCATTCCTTTGGTATATTTATTACAACAATAGACACAAAGTAACAAAGCAATAGCAACTATTAATAAAAGGGTAAACCTGATTGGAGGTTAATTTTCTGTTACATTCATATAGTTTCATTTCCCCTGAATGCTGCTATCATAAGGCTAATCTCACGATTATTACTGAAGTATAATTGACCCAGTGTATGACATGTTGTGTTATTATTCTTTCTAAGTATTGTTCTTGACGAATTTCCCTTTTTTATTATCACTGGCTTCAATAAGCAATGAAGGTTCGAGGACACTAGACTAAAAGCACAAATAAACAAGTAAAAAAATATGCCGAAGTTTCTTCGGCGCAATCGAGTTTTCTGTACAGCCGGTACAGCGTATAATCAAGGCCACCGAAAATAGGTCTATCTTTCGGTGGTCTCGGTATAATGTTGTATGAGCCGCGGTCCATGAAACTTTAACCACCGCCCGGTGGTGGCCTATCCCATATCGTTGCCGGAAGCACGACTATGGCTAAATTTACCCTTAAATAAAATAAAAACTACTGAGACTAGAGGGCTGCATTTTGGTATGTTTGATGATTGGAGGGTGGATGATCAACATACTAATTTCCAACCCTCTAGCCTCAGTAGTTTTTAAGATATGAGGGTGGACAGAAAAAATACGGACAGAAAACAGTGCGGACGGACAGACAAAGCCGGCACAATGTTTTCCTTTACAGAAAACTAAAAAATTTTCAGATTATTTTGAGATGACACAATCATACAATTACAAGGTGGTGAATTGTTTCTTTAAATAATACCGGAATATCCCTTCAGGTTTTGGCCTCTTTCATACTCCCTCTTGTTCAAATTATTTGAGGTAAAAGGAATTTATATTATCAGCAACATTCGCTTAAGCGTACCAAGTCTCAGGGGGTTTTCCGGTCAATTTAGTTTCCCTCATGGCCAGTTACCCCTGGCTGCAATCAGTTACGATCGTCTAATTCACTGCATAGGTCAGCATAGATTTTCAGCAGATCATACCCATCCGCACATCATTACCCAGCAAGCGAAAGCAAAGTATATATATATATATATATATAAATATATATATATATATATATATATATATATATATATATATATATATATATATATATATATATATATATATATATATATATATATATATATATATATATATATATATATATATATATATATATATATATATATTCATGAAGCTACAAGTGTCGCTTAATATCCAATTCACTCTACTTCGGGAATATCCCCGATGGGGAATTAACACCGAAGCCAATGGTTTGACCGTCGAATGGGGTCGTTGGACGTTACCGTGTCGAGGGGTCGAGACCCGGCGGTTCCGATCCATTTATCACTTTAAAAATAATTCCCCTTCGATGTCAATTCCCCATCGGGGATATCCCCGAAGTAGCGTGAATTGGATATTAAGCGACATTTGTAGCTTCATGAATATATATAAATCACGGTGTGATAAAAAATTTAAATATATATATATATATATATATATATATATATATATATATATATATATATATATATATATATATATATATATATATATATATATATGTGTGTATATATGTATATATTACATATATATATATATATATATATATATATATATATATATATATATATATATATATATAATTGTTAATGTCATTTGTCGGCATATAAGCACACCCGTGACCGTACACCTACATTAAAGCTAAAAAAAAAAAAAAAAAGAAGAAGAAAGAAGGCAGGAGCAAAAGAAACGAAGAGTGAATAGAAACTCAGAAACCGAACGGTAAGCGGAAGTTTGGCCGGGGATATAGTGTTAGCGGCATTCCTTGCTTAGATGCGATAGTTGGCAGGCAACGGGCAGCCGAATTGAGAGAGTGTAATCCAAGCCCCTTGCGACGAGAGTGTCCTGCTCGTAGTGTCGTTTGGTTATATTCCATTTTCTCAAGGCAATCTCCCACCAAGATCGACCGAAGTGGACTTGAGAAATTCAAACTCGATTTCAGTCACGCCACCATTGAAAGATACCTATTTCCCGTTTTAAAAAGATAAAGAAAATGTCACGATTTTTCCTTTCGAACAAGAGGAGTAAATACGACCCAGAAAGACGTAAGTTGACCCAGTTAATGTTTCACCTCAGACTTCATAACTCAAATTGAATGTGTCAGTCTGATAGTCTTGGGAGATTTTGTCATAGCATCGATCCATATGACATATAACTACAACCTCCCACCCGATGACAGCATATTTAGCTTAAATTAATGAATGGTGAAAGTTGTGATATGAAAAGAATCCCTAGATCTGGCCTTCTTATATATTTGACAGTTTATCTTCTATATTTTATGTTTCATATCTACAGCATTGACGTGGCGAGACTCAAGTGGTAATTCGCCACTCATATAACGTTACAGATGAGATCGAATTCAATTTGACAAACCGACTGATACGCTCTACTTTGAAGAAAAACAAATCGCGCGGTCATAGAACGAGGTTTTGTTGATTTGCTGCGAAAATTAAGAGCTGATGGTCATTTCAGTGTTAAACATTTTCAGTTCCCCTTTAACCTGACCAGAAGAAAATTTATCCTCATTTAAAGTGAAAATGATTATCACTATATTTTGTTCATTAATAAACAATAATTTTTCCTCCAGTCGGAAGGCTTCACCACATTCATCTTGCAGGACTGCCTTCATTGTAAGCTTCTCTCGTCATGATAACATCAATTTATCTTTCAGCTATCTTTCTGAGAATATCCCTTCTGGCACTCTTCCATAAGCAGGCTCTTATGCACTCAACTTATCTCACTTGGCTCTTAACCTGTGTGATCTTAGGTCATCAACTTGTTTCATCATTATTGACTCAGGAGATAATAATAATAATAATAATAATAATAATAATAATAATAATAATAATAATAATAATAATATAATAATAATAATAATAATAATAATAAATTGGACGGAATTCCAGCTGGTATTTTAGAAGGTTCGGTATAAAGGAAACTTCGTATTAAATTTAGTTTTGTGATATACACCGAATAAAGGTTAAAGATGGCCATAGGTATTCTGGAATGTCTAAATGTTCCGCAACTTTAATAGTTTTATTTGCTATCATAAACAATAAAAAAAGGGCACTCAGTTTTACAGGCCTAAGTTATAAAAGAACGAAAGACAAAGAAAGATGAATAAGATCTTTTCATTTACTTTTTAAATACCACAGATTAAATTATGGCCTCGGAATATCCATGTTAAGGGATATAATCAGAATATCCATAAAGCTAATATTTTTTCATCACTGAATATGTGATTACTCTACATTCAGTTAATTATCAGAGTAAAAGATGCGTATGGTTGATTAATTTTTGACATTAATGAAAATTCACTTGAAAAAGCGTAGTGAATTTATTTTCCCACTTATCAGCAACGCGATTCCTAATTTAATTCCTTTTCGGAATAAACATAACGGACGCTTTGATGTCTAATTAAAAAGTCTGAAAAGATTCTAAGCTCTTTGAAGGCTCTGCTGAACCCAAAACAATTCCGACAATTCACCCAAGCATCCATTTCAGTGAGAGAGACGGAATTAGAAAATGCATCTCAGCGTCAGAACAGGAACAGGAGATGTTGCTGTTCTCAAGGATGTTTGGAATGAGAAGTCAATAATATTTACGCAGTAAGTCTTCAGGAAGCTGCCAACATTAAGAAAAGGTAAAGCAAAACACTTCAGATGTTTGGATACTAGAAATTGAAATAGTAGTTTTGATTGGTTGATTGACTGATTTATGACATTTAGGTCCTTGAGCTAAACACCGGGGCGCTTTCTACCACTCATTGCTTAAGAGAATGTAAAAAGGGAGTTGAAGTGGTTGGACAGCAAAATAAAGAGATCCAAAAATTTAAAAAAAAAAAAAGATCTAAAGGTGGAACTGGGAGACCTCGCCCCTCATAGCTACACTGAGAAGTATTAGTTAGAGAAGTTGTACAGCAAGTTTGGAGATCAGGTGCGGGAATGGGGTAAAGCAAAAGACTGAACAGTGGGTGCAGCTAGGGGCCGGAGTGACGCTGCAAACAACCTTTGGTAATGCCTACAGTGCACCGCGTGAGGTGCACTGACGACGCTATTCCACTATAAGAGTAATAGCAATTATCCAAGTGCACGGGAAAAATAAGTACGATTTTCGAGTATAAAGGAAAATTCAATCTTGGAAGAACAACAGAACTGTAAAAGAAAGGAAAGAATTAATAACTTGGGTAAAGACTGAGATAAGTGAAAGAGAACAGAGAATGCCCGAGCTAAGTGTACAAAACTGAAAGGTTAATATAAAAAGTAATTAGAAGAAAAAGTGAATAATGAACAACAAATCAGCAATGATGACTATAACAATTGAAAATGAATACAAGATTGGAGCCACTGAGAAAAGCATTATGATTGCAACTGTGTTGAACACAGAGAGCGCTAAAATCGTGGAAACTAGAGAACGGGAATGTGAAAATTTTAGAGACGATAAGGAAAAGTTGTGACTAAAAACATTATTGTACTTTTGATAACTGAGACGTTGGATACATATCAAGTTGTAGCAAAATAAAATGAAATAAAATAAAACTGTAGAAAACTAAAATAAAACTGGAGCAAAATAAAATTGTAGCGGGAGAATTAAAAGAATAACAACAGAAGGAAAGAAATGTTTGAGGGATCAAAGGATAAACAGAGCAAGTTTTATCAAGAATTTCTACAAACGTTTGTACTAAAACAATATTATAATGATTAAATATGTTTTATAAAACGTTTATGAGGGAGAATTTATAGGGTCAGCAGGTGAAACCATAGATCAAACAGTATCGGTAAACAAGATGTGAGACGCTCAAAGAAATTGGACTCTCCAAATCTTGAATCATTTTCATGTAAAACCGATAGACAGTGTCAGTGTATAAACGAATTATGGTTTTTTTTTTTATGTGAAGCAAAGGTTATTTAAATAAAATTTGGGTTCCAGCAAAAGGAACGAAAAAGTTCCTATTGTATGATCAATAGAAATTTATTTTTTTTATGTGAAGTAAAGATTATTTAAATAAAATTTGTGTTCCAACAGATGGAACAAAAAAGTTCCTATTGTATGATTAATAGAAATTAATGACATTCAGAAACAGGTCACCGAGGCTGGTAGATTTTCATATACAGTTCACGCAGAAAAATCAACTGATAACGTTTCGGGAAGCGAATGGTGACGGTGGATGGAAACAGAGCGAAAAAATTTCCATTGACCTTTGGTAAATCAAAGACGAAACGAAAACATATTGCGGCTGTAAAAGAGAGAAAGGGAGAGAGGTAGAATGTTCGCTTTTATTACGCAAAACATCATTGAGGTACGTAGCGAGAGAGTATAAAAACAAATATAAAATAAGAATGGGAAAAGGCAATTGATGTAATCTGACTGCTCTTCCAAATCACCGAGATTTACTGGAGAGCTGTCGTATTGTACTCTAGATCTTTCTGAGAATATTTGGAGTCTTTTTTTCTCTCTTGGTGGAAATAGCGAAGGATTCGACAAAGTCTTGCATAAAACCTTGTTTTATGCAAGACTCTTTCTGTTCCTAACGTTATTCCTTTCTATTAACTCACTCCCAGCTCTTGTAATATATATGATGAAACACCGCAATTTCTGCACCCTTCCTGATTTTTTTTTTCTTTTTTGTTTTTCGTGTTTTTCCAGGTTGTAAACTGTCATCTTTTATTCAGCATTTTTATTTTCCAGTCACCAGCAGTATTTGGCACGCAGTCGTATTCTTATATCAGGCGAGAGCTTTAACCTGCTGACCCTATAAATTCTCTCTTAGAACGTTTTATAAAATATTTTTAATAATTCTAATAATTCTAATATTGTTGTAGAAATTCTTGATAGCAATTGCGCCGTTTATCCTTTAATCATCCCTAAATGGAAACCCAGAAACTCGCTGAAATTGACTCGTTCTTTTTTCCTACCAGCATTAACTGAATGTATATACTGGTCTTATCTGTTTACTGTTTGGTAAATATCTTCATTTTTCCTTCCTTATCGGCAGAGGTGAATCAAAGGCGGTCCTTCAGATTAACGACCTTTTTATTAGATGGGCTTTGCTAAAAAGCTTATCTCTCATTTACACAGGACAAAAGTTAGGGATTCCTAAAATTCAATCAACGTTCTTTTCCTTCGACAATTATGCACTGGAAACCTTCCTGTTTCTCCATTCCTTATTTTAAGGTTGACATCGTTAACAGCACAGAATTCTTTGCCCTGTCATCCTTCGTTGGAAAATACAGCTAACATTTTGCAATAAAGAATATTGAAATAAATAACTGAGAACTCATGGAATCTGATAGTAAAAATCAGTGTTCAATTATAAGTTAAGAAAATGTTCAATATTCTAATGAAACAAGACCTTAAAAAGGCTTTAGTATTTACTGAAAATAAAACCGAGAATACGAAGAGAAGAAAGTTTTCGTTGTTATGCAGATGTCTCACAGCAGGACCGATTTTACAGACGAGTAAGTCTTCCTAAAAACCCAGAAACATTACTAGTTTAATTCAAAATCACCAACGAGTTCTTGAATCGACAACAATAATAAAGAGCCCTTGTGGATCGCCTTCGAAGTCGTTCAAAGCCCTAGATGAGAAGCGCTATAGTTAAATTCAAAATCACCAAAACATTGAAAAATAATAAAGAAAAAAATTGGAAGGACTTTTTCAAAGCCCGAGACGAAAAGGAATGGAGGTCGTGTGTGACAGGATTGAAAACGAGCAGACAAAAGCTCCTGTGGAAAAAGCATTAGGCACGTAGCCACCTCTGGTGTAATTCATAAAAGCTTCGTGTTTTTTTTTTCGTTGAAAACTAAAAGTCCAAAGAGCATAGAGGACGAAAAGGAAAGAAGTGACGAACAGGATTGAAAAACAAGGTCTAATTCTTATATCTTACAGTCTCTATTGTTCGTTACATTGAAAGGTGACCTTGCGTAGCTTGCAATTTCCTGAAAAACAATATTGAACTAAGTGCAAGTTCAGTTTATGGTGAGGCAATTCAGTTGAACAAGATACACTAGATTTTGAGAATCGACATAATAAAAGATGAGTGGCTGCCTGAGTCCCGTGGAAGTCTGAAAATACTAATGAAATTGATTGAAGGTATACCTAACAGCGTAAAGAATTGTTTTGAAAGTAAGAAAATCTAGCAAATGAAAATTCAGATGCTGGAAACCTGCAAACAGTGAAGAAAATGGAATGGCAAATGGAAGTACGAATGAGTGATAATATATTTTCCAGAATTCTTATGCACATAAAACTGAACTTTAAGAGAAGTGGAAAATTTTATTAAAGATATATCAGATAAAGTATTTCCCCAGAGTCGAGAAAAATAAGAAACTGCGAAAATATAACAAAACGGAAAACCAGTAAACAAACAAATGAATATTCTATCCAAATGAATATTCTATCCAAGCAAGTTGCTAAAATACAGAAAAGAGAATTCATTTACCAAGTAAAAGAAATTGTAAAATAGTAAAAGAAGGCATGAAGAGAAAGACACGAGTAATTATTGTCAAATTTCTTGAACCATCAAGTACAGTGTTACTTTCAGAAAGCGAATCACGGAGTAGGAGAAGATTTTTATGGAGTCCAGAGTCATTTCTCACTGACTTCACAACTGAAGGAGTTATCTTAAATTTCAGTAAAGTCTAAAAGCAACTCCAAGTGGCATTTGGGGAGTGATAAAGTGCAACAAGAGTAGCATCATCTGCATACTGAACTATATATTCTGGACCAACGATTATATCTCTAGCAAACGCTAAAATCAACAGGGTTCCAGGTAAAGGACAAAAAGAGTAAATTGATTGATAAGTGTCTCCTCAAGCAGAGAAATTTACACTTTAGACTATGAAAGGTTGTATACAGTGATTATGGCATAGCCAAAGGTAAATGAACATGGTTATATGGTCACCGACCTGAGTAAGTCAACAAGAGTGGAATAAATAATCAATCAGAGACCTCAAACAGTAGCATATGTGTTTTCTTCTTTTATGTTAAACATGACTGTATGAGAAGATTGCTTCCAACGCAAGACTTCTTATAATAGTCATACTGTATCATTTTGGAAAGGTATATATAAAATTGGGGCTCTCAGAAGTTGTGAGTTATGGCAGCATGTCTCTAACCGTAAATATCTTCATAAATAAAAGATCACAAAGTAAAAAGAAAATGAAAAATGGTAGATAAAGAAATTTGCCTCAGGCAAAATCTAACAAATCTGCATATATATATTGTAAATATGTATATATATATATATATATATATATATATATATATATATATATATATATATATATATATATATATATATATATGCAAACACAAAATGTTGTCAATTTCAGGTAGAGACACTTGCAGAGACATTTTATTTTCTACATTCTTGCGAAAGATGAAAAACATAGCCTAGAGGTACTTTTGCCTGGGTACCATATTTTACTGGCGTATGAACATAAAAGTGAATCGAGAAATGTAAAGTACTTTGGATTTAAAATGATGTCATCTGAAGGTAATTTTGCGTCATTCGAAAGTCTTTTGTTGCTGTTGAGATCATTAGATTAAATTTGCTCCTTAAACATTGCCATATGGATGATCTTTGATATGTACAAATCCCAGCACTTAAAAGATGAGGTTGGCTCTCTAGGGTCTTTGAAATTTTGGGTGAAAAACAATGATCATTTGGTCGTGTTCTCCATACAAGATCAGCTTTCATGTAAAAAGAGTAAAATGAAAAAAGTGCTTGGCAAATGTATATATAGATTGTTTCCATTAGACTATTTCTTCAGAAGATATAATTATTTAGAAATAATAAATAATACCCTTACAAACACACTTTTATTCAGAATGCCTAAAAGAAGATAGGCCTACTGATAGAGAATATAGAGTAAATTCCTTATACTTTCTAGAAAAATTATCCCTCTTGGAGAACTAAATTGTAAAAGCAATTGGTTATTTGAGTAATAATTTTGCTTTGACATATAAACATGTCCATTCCGTTAGCCTTGTATGCATGAGAGTGAATAGCGTTGACTAAATTATCAGTTATGATATTTTTATAATAATTCTTCAGATGAGAGAAAAATAACAAGAAATGCAACCTCCACATCAAATAGCGGTTCACATATCCGGAACAGAAATAACTGTAAATGATTATTGACCAAAACTGTTACTTCGATCAACAAGCATGGCAAGCACGATTTGATATAAAAGCAAATACATATTTATCTTGCAGTCGTCTGGCTTGAAACAGCACGTAAACTTGTGACAGGGTTAGATGACAACTTGGAGGGTAAAAGAGTTCTCCCAAGAAACACCCTGTTGTAAATTCCACCACTACCTTCAAGTTGAGAAAATATTTGCATCTACGCCTGTTCAAAACCTAAAGAAGAAGCAGAAAGAAGGTCTCTCCAGAAGCAGGTAGGTCTAGATGACTGACTTGACGTCAGCTAGCGTTGGTTACCACTTCCGCTACTTGAGTCTGGTGTATGAAGGCAGATTTTTATTTCCTCTTAAAAAGAATTTTCTGCCAATTACACCAAAAGCATCATGATGCAATGGTTTTTAATAAGCAAAACTTTAAATGTAAGTGTATCAGTTGTTTTATTTGGTTTTATTACAAATGAAACAACTGAACAATTACTGATAGTTATCACTACAGTGACCATCACACTAAAAGTTAGTCGCATCAAAAGAGCTGTTTTTTCGGTCACAATTTGCTCTTAACTTCAAAGCCTAAACAAATTTTTTATATCTATTAGTAATACTGTATGAGGTTCCAATAACAATAGTTTTATTTGCTTTTATTACAGTCTGCTAAAAGTTTACATGAATATATTTTGCAATTTCAATCATTTTACTTTTTTCCTCTTCTCTCTCTTAAATCATATTCTGCTTTAAAATTCTTATTTCCAAAATAACATCTTGATTAAAAAGTCTTATCAAAAAATGGAATCCCACAACGTTATGAATATTATTTGTCAGTGGGCATTCCCTTCCGCTTAAAGCTTTAGAACAGTCTCCATGTAAAGCTTGGAGTCAATTTCTCATGAAAGAATTTTCCATAATTTTTTGCAGGTTTATTAAGTTTCCTCCTTCTCGCTGATGTGTCCAACGCACGCGTCGCCTCCAGCCTCTGCAGTTATCCCAAGAAATGCAAAATGAGAAAATAGTTTTCCGATATACCCACTCATTTAATGCACTACCCCTTCTTCCCTCTCTACTGCCTCTTCAAGATTCATTTCTTTTTTTTTTTTCATAATCTGCTGATTTTTTTTTATGTCTCACTGTCCTCAGAGATTCCTTTCTTATCATCTGAAAGAGAGAATAACATGACAAAAAAAAAATACTTTACAATCGAGTGCATCATCAGAAATTAATTTCTGTAGTGGTACAATTTCTTTGTAATATACAAATTAACTTCCGGATTGGATTGTCACCATAGTTTTCTATATATATGTATGTATGTATATATATATATATATATATATATATATATATATATATATATATATATATATATATATATATATATATATATATATATATATATATATATATATATATATATATATATAAATATATATATATATATATATATATATATATATATATATATATATATATATATATATATATATATATATATATACATATATATATATATATATATATATATATATATATATATATATATATATATATATATATATATATGTGTGTGATTTATTATCGTCCAGATTTAAAACCTACCCTTCTCGTCGTCCAGTTTCCTCTGCTTAGTTTTGACGAAAATAGGAAAAAGTCGCCGGAAAAAAGTCTCTCTCTCTCTCTCTCTCTCTCTCTCTCTCTCTCTCTCTCTCTCTCTCTCTCTCTCTCTCTCTCTTAATTATCGAGAGACGCGAATAGTAGAATTGGCCCTGCAGCGTTAACCTTGCAAAACAATAAAGATGGTAGCAACGGATATAAAACTCACCATATCAACCGCATCACGAGAAAGGTAATTTCGGAAAAATTGAAACTGAATTATATAAGAATAATACATTTCAACAGAGAGACAGACAGACAGACAGACAGAGTTAGAGAGTCTTTATTCATTGTTGGTCACGTATACTTAAGCCGCACTCAGGGCCACCTTGGCGAGTTTATAAAAGCTTGGTCTAGGACGATGACAAAATCACATTGGGAAAACAATGTCTTAGGAAAGTTCAGAGACTAGTGATTATAACAAGTGAGATAGAGCAGAAACAACGGAAATTAAAAACCAGAATTTGAATTATGGAAATACGCTGGAAAAGAATAAAAGCAGAATTTGAATTATGGAAATACGTTGAAAAAGAGTGGCTAATTTCAAATTTTCCATGCAAAAATCCGGAAGCTTAAGTTATTTTCCTTACCTCAAAATTGCAGAATTTGAGAAAATGTTTCAATTTTTTTTTTTTAATTCAGTAATTTAGGAAGATATCTTAAATTTTGTTGCCATTTCTTTCATATCGTTCGTGCCAAATTTGGACAGTCTTTTAACGAATTGCATTGAGGATAATTTTCTTTTTATATAATGATAGAAGCTTGTAAAGACCCCTGCTTACTGCGTGCAGAGACTGCAGGAAAATTCACTGAAAGAAACACCGACAGCGACTCTCTGATTACTTCATTTGATGTTTTATGATGATGGTTTGAAGATAAAAGGGAAATATTACAGTATTACTCACCAAATTTATTTAAACTGTTAGAAAACAACATCAGATACATACTACTCATGAATTTATTCAAAAATGGGAAGACATCAATAAAACCTTTAAAAGGACATCTGAAGTAATATTTCGAGGGACAAACCTCTCAAGCCTAGAATTACGATCGCACAGAAAGCCTGTTTACTCTTTAGGTACGGTTGCAATATTGTCGTCGCTTGAAAGGAGGCCTGTAATTTGCAAAATCATTTAACATTAGAATCGTTTAAAGGTTCTTTCCATGACTTTCCAGACCGCTGAGAAAAGTCACAGAAAAGTCAATCTTCAAAAAACCCTGAGCTAGCCTTCAACAGGATAATTAGTATCAGGTGAATTGGCACTAGGCAAATCACTCGACACTGTCTCGCATATGTCACATTCAAGAGTTCGCGTGAAAGTTGATCATACAAGACTCAGACCATGACGACCAACATGGGTATCTTCAAAGTAATCAACAACAGCTCCAGCTCCTAAGGGTATTATAATACTGCTATAACATTATTCATCACGATATGGGAACACATGAACAGGTCATAATGCTTAGTGCAGATCGTGCGCGGACGGGATGCCGAAAGCACTTTTGCCGAAGGACAGGAAGTCGAACCCATGATGCCGAATGGACTCAAAGCCGAACGGACGCAAAGCCGAACGGACGCAAAGCCGAACGGACGCAAAGCCGAACGGACGCAAAGCCGAACGGACGCAAATAAAAGCAAAACAACACTTACTTATGAAGTTCAATGACCAATTCACATATCCGACACTTAAGATTGAATGAGACAGTTTTTTGACAAACTACCGATTCACCATTTAGTTACCAAGAGATGTTTCTCAAACTAAAAATATTGAAATATATGCGAAAAACTTTTATCCATGGAATTCATTAAAACAGTTTGTGCTGGCAAAAAGCTCCTGATTAATGGATACACATACGTTGTTGATAAAAAAAAAGGTTAAGGAAACCACGTAATAGAGGCGTAAGAAACGAAAAGTGTGGAGGGTTAAGAATCAGAACTATAAATGATGCCGAGCAAGGCAGTGCTTCTAATCATTCACATCCTCTGGATGGTGCTCAAAATAGTGTCTTAAAAGCTTTGGATATTATGAAACCACAGCCGAACAGACAGAAGAGGTGACAAACAGTATAATTACCAATGTCGTGGAAGAACTGCTCTGAGCAATGCTGGCTCTCTGCCCGAGTTCGAGTCTCCGGCTGGCTAATGAAGAATTAGAGGAATTTATTTCTGATGATAGAAATTCATTTCTCGCTATAATGTGGTTCGGATTCCACAATAAGCTGTAGGTCCCGTTGCTAGGTAACCAATTGGTTCTTAGCCACGTAAAATAAGTCTAATCCTTCGGGCCAGCCCTAGGAGAGCTGTTAATCAGCTCAGTGGTCTGGTTAAACTAAGATACACTTTTTGCCTAAGAGAGAAACGCTTGGATGAATGTTAAGGCGAGCAAGAAATGTTAACTTGAGTGAAGACTTGAACATAACAACACGTGGAGGAAAGTTTCGGCTCTACGAAACTACCGCTGTTACCATTTTTGCAACAGAGAAGAATTTGAACATTATTTTTATGTGTTCACATTTTAAATCCGATAAAAAAAATCCATTAAAAAGTTGCTGTATTTATACGCGTATATACGGGTTCCATTTGCTTTCAGAGTTGTGTCCGTTCTGCATAATAAACTTTAAACTACACGTCCGTTCGACGTTAGGGATTTCGACCTCTTGTTGTCCATTCGGCTCTATGTCCTTTCGGCATTGTAGGTTCGATTTCCAGTCCTTCGGCAAAAGTGCATATGGCATCTTGTCAGTGTACAGTGCATTCGGCATGCAAAGGAAATTTTGCATTCGTTTTTCACATTCGTCTTAAACTATGGGTCTGAGTACCACACATGGGATAAACTGAGATTTTAAAAGAATCATTCTCATTGCTTGTCGTGGGGAAAACTAATTACAAACTTTAATCAAAGCTTATTCATGATTTTTTTTTTTTTTTTGTTGATAAAGGTTTTTGAGTAGAATCATATTTTTCTATAGTCTAAAAAACAAATTTTTTAAGTTTCTGCAGATTCTTTTTTATATGAGAGCGGTTGAGTTTTAATCAGTGCAGTGGATGCAACTGGTGAAAAATATAAATTGATATGAACGCTTTTATACCATTCCAGAGACTTATTTTATCAAGAGTTAAGATATTTGTTTGATTGACAGATTAAACATTTTCTTTCATTATTTCCAGATCTAAAATACAAAACACATCGCCATTTCAGAGCAATGAAAAATACCATATTAATTCAATATGATGGGTCCATTTGAGAGCAATGAAAAATACCGTATTAATTCAATATGATGGGTCCGTCACTTTTAATTAATATAATATTATTTTTCAATTTCCTTTCCATGCTTTCCACTTTGGAAAACTTCGCAGATTGCTTCTTGGCTTCACCTACCAATGGCATCAACCAATATAGCATGAGGGGAGTTTTATGAAACTGAATAAACAGTGAGATTTTCGTCACTGGACTGACTCACTATCCGGTCACTGGATGGACTAACTTGCTCGGAGCAAGACTCTATTTTTCATTTTTCCAATGTAGCTTCTCTTTATTTTTCTTTTTTTTTTATTTAGGAAACAGCTAACAGTAATTTTATTTCCCTGATTCAACAACTGACGCACTGAATTTTCAAGGATGCTTTAAACAGCCGCGAACGTTCAGAAACTAGATTATGACGACATTAAAATCTTAAAGAGAGGAAAGAGTGACGTCAAAAAGTAAAAACAAAGTAAAACGCTTAGCCATTGTTTTGTCAGTTGAAGTATTCATGTTTTTATTTAAGTTGTGCTATAGACAAATATACCTATTTCTGTCCAGTAAAATTATCTGACAATATCATTTAAGATTTTATTGCGGATATATTTCTGCTTTCAGACAAATCTGCTTTTATCAAGAAGATCTCTTTTAATAAAAAGAATTAGCAAATTAATTCTGAAAGGTAGTCGAGAATAGTTTGTATCTTATTTAGCACGTTTTTGGGTTGTTGACTATGTGAATAGCTCACCGCTGGTGAATTATTTTATGGATGGAAATAATTATTGGTAAATTAGTTGTAAGGGAATTAGCAGACTGGTGAATTTATTTGTAATGATGGTCGGTGTATCACTGGCGGCTAATTTTCCCCATGAATATTTTGCATGTTGAATTAATGACAAATGATTGACAAGATTTATTGAAATTTATTCACTGTTTTTGGGCAGGTTGTCTGTTTTGAATACACGAAGGTTAAGGGATACTTTTTATTTTCATTAGTCAATAAGTCAGCAAGGATTTGGACAATTGGCCGTGTCGACCAGTTTCCTAGTTAATTTTGAATTAGCGTCAAAAGTTCGTTGTCAACAATTTTATGTTAATGAACATAAATGGAATAAATCTGTAGATTTATGTTCAAGTATGGATGTGCACTCAACTACGAATATGTTTTCAATATGATAATTTATCCTTCTTAGTGGCGGAAACTATAATTTCCATAACAAACTTTCTTTAAAACGTTAAAATTTTTTTATATTTTACCTAATGACTGTGATATTTTAATAGTTAAATCAAAGACTCAAAAGTCATTTTTACCCTTCTGGAAAATAAGCCTCAACTCTTTCAAGCAATCAAGATTGTGCTTCCAGATCTCCTGTGCCTCAAAAACATCTTTCAACACTGCATACCCTTAAAGAAATATCATGCCGATCGTTTTCAGATCGCCTGTGATCGCAAAAATATCCTTCTAAATTTCGAACATTCTTAAAGACAAATCATGTTAATGGTAAAAATACAGGAAAAGATCAGAAAAAAAAAACATTCCTTTCTTATAAAAATAATGGCGTGAAGACAGCTTCCCCATCGCGAGCCATGAGAAACTATCTTTACTCTCCTGCTTGAGTCATCCACGTAGAGCTTTTTCCCTCCCCAAAAAAAGCGAGAAATATCTCCGACATTTTCCCTCCAACAACGCCTACATCCTCTCTCTCTCTCTCTCTCTCTCTCTCTCTCTCTCTCTCTCTCTCTCTCTCTCTGAGGCATGTGTCATCTTTATTTTCTAAGTTTTTGCGGTAATCTTTTTTTTTTTTTTTTCATTCCAATGAGGTGGTACGTCCAACACACATCATGGCGTTAATCAACTTCGACTGCCTCCTTTTACGGATTAAAATGCATCTCCACATCAGTTCCAGCATTTTACTTTACATCCATTTACACTGCAACGTTTATTAAGTGAAGCATCTCATTAGCCCCGCTCATTAAGAAGGGAAAAAATTTTGTGTGACGGCTTTCTTTCTCTGGATGTATATTTGATCTCGATATTTCTGGGCGTTAGCTTTCTTATGAAAATATTGAAGGTGAGCGCCCCTGTGTAAAGGCCCTCGTTCATGAAGAATTCAGCAGAATTAGTGTCTAATCAGAGTAAGTGTCTAATCACTCGCCCGTAGATAGCGTAATCACAAGCCGTGGACGCTTCACTTCATGTAACCAGATTTACCACTTGCACGATCGCAGATACTCCCTAAATCATCTCGGGGACATCCGCCTGAGATTCATAACATATATTCGCGGTAAATAACTGACTGCTTAGTTCCTAGTCACGAGAGAGAGAGAGAGAGAGAGAGAGAGAGAGAGAGAGAGAGAGAGAGAGAGAGAGAAAGAGAAGGCTTATTCAATGGAATTATTCATTAACTGGTAAAGCATTTAAATTAAAAAAATTATGTTTGATAAAGCTATTTATGACATCAAAAGTTGCTCATTCATTCTCTTCTCAACGTTACGCAGGCATTGTTCTTCGAAATGAGTTCCATTAGGTCATGGCAGATAACAGTAATAAGGATGATTATCACTGGAAACGATGAAATATGACACTGAAGGCCAAAAAACTCATCCTATTTGGGCTTTGAAGATTCAAGTTTATTTGAGATCAATAGCATTGCCAGGGTTTAATTTGATATCACCCAAGACATTTAAAAGTTTAAAACCTGAAGACTTTTTAACTGACCAGAATAAAATCAACAAAACCAAAAAAGAACAACAAAATTCAGTAACGTATAAATGTTCTTTAACTGGGGAGTTCATACCAACAAAGCAAAAAAGTGAGGACGATCAAAGAAGCTTTAGAAGTCAACAAGTCAACAAGGTGGAGGTGAAAGTTTCATGAAGGAAAAACCAGGCTGGTGCCTCAGCCATGAAATGACAATAAAAGTCCATCTTAGCTATAAAAGTGAGAAAGCAAAGTACAAGATAAAGATTAAGTACAGAGGAAGGCATCTTTGTTTTTATAATGCACCATCAAAGCTTCTTCTCTAATTAAGCTTTCTGAAACACAGTTCAAATAAACAGGAAATGGCATCAAGCAGAAAAAAATTCCCGCTGGTTAACAGAGATGCATAAAGCGTAAGCGTAACAGTTGGCCCTAGATGCTTTAAAATCATCATATAACCAAATTTCAAAAAATTCAGATTTCAAAAATAATATGGATAAAAACTTATCAAAATCAGTTTATAGCATCTACATTAGACCTTAACTTGCAAAGGCTAAGATTGTGACGTACAGATGAAAATCAATGGGCTTTAACCCAAGGCTGACAGTAAAATGATACGAAATATAAAGTTCTTGGGAACCACACTTTTGAAAATTGAATTACTGAGTCGACGAAGTGTGGATCCAGCTCCCAGAATATCAATAGGAAGGCTGTGTCAAAAATCAATAACCTTTAGCAGCTGAAGCTCACGTTTACGGGCTTTCATAGGCAATGTTTATAAAATCAACCACATATACTCTTAAACTAGTTATTTATACCACGTTAAAATTTCGTGAAAAAAAGAAAAGAATACCATTTAAATTTTTTATAATAAAATGGATCCAAAATTGTGCATATTCTTCCAAAAATTCTGCAATTTTTACTGACATCTTGGACTAAACTTGATGGGTAAAAATTCAAGTTCATGAAATTCCTGTTATGCACTGTTGTGGTTAGGTGCTAGTTGGCTTTTGAACTGTGAATATTCTTTAAATTACATTCTTTAAACATTCTTTATTAATTACAACCGAGAGTTATTGGCTGAACCGAGAGTTGCAAGACGGATCTTGCATAGATTTTTAAAACATTATGTGCTAAAGTCCCTAGGACTTTACTTAGCATGTTTTTAATATTAAACGGTGAATTTGTACATTGGTAGAGATATGTGTTATTTCAAAGCTGCTGAAGAACTCCTTTGTTAACGAACAGATATAGCTCGTTTTGTATGTAGTTTTGTAGAACAAAAAGTGTTCATGAATAAATGTTAAAAACTATTAAGACCTTTTATCGATTTTAGTCTATAGCGTTTGTTTCATGACTGAATAATTAACTACCAACATATTTTCCTATCTTTGTCACATACATGTGCCGACAGAGAGAGAGAGAGAGAGAGAGAGAGAGAGAGAGAGAGAGAGAAAATATAAATAATTCCTGGTTTATTAAACGCTTTACGTAGGCACTCATCTGCTTACAATCGTGAGAACACAGAAACACATGTTCTCACCTTCAAAATGGTGGCCAACGTCAAAGGGAAAAAAAAGAATCCACAGGCATTGCATGAGCCACAGTATAGGCAGCCGTGATTCACTAAACAGACTTTTTCTTCTGTCTTTTGATGGATTTATATATTGGCTATGATTTCGAGTTATTATTCTTTCAAAAGGGGAATGAGAATGCTAATGCTCCGGCGACGCTGTTGTATTCAAAATCGACTGGCATCGAGCCATAGGTATCTTAAACCCACCAAGCTATTGGCAGTATTTGGGTAGGAATGACGGGCCCCCTCCCCTCTGCGGCCCCCCCACCAAAAAAAAAAAAAGATTCCCAACATTGAAGTTGCATCTTGTTAAGCCACCTGCGTATTATTTATAAAAGGATGCAACCGCTTAACTCCAGCGTAGTGCCTGACAGTGGTCTAAAAGGACGTTACTTTCACAAAAATACTTTTAGCACAAGTGAAATCATACGCTAGGCGGTGAGTTCCACGTAAATATATGCGCAAGTAGGAATGACTTAGAAACCTTCTATTCAGCCGATTCTTAATATATAATAATAAAACATGTCTCCGTTATTCTTCAAATGAAAATAGTTACATTACCGATGCCATAGCTATTACCCCTTTGCCTAATTGTCATAACGACTATAGTTACCCCAAGGGCTGCAGAGTCTAAGTACCTATGGGTAAGGCATAGAAATTAAACTCGCATGACTGGAACGTCGTTGCTAATAATTACAGAATCCAATTACCATAATCAGCTATGTCGCTAGCGGTGCCCTTATCCTTATCTAACCAACGAACTTCATTGACGTTCATTAATGCTCCCAATTCATATTCAAATGTAGATCCGCTGTGCCCTTTGGTAAGACGCTTTGAAAATTAAAGTTACCTCCGCCTCTATGTACATTCAGATGAGGTACTTTACGAAGCGTCAGTGTATAAGTAGCTCTTTTGCGTAGGAATGAGTAACAATGACGTAACAAAACTGAGGTTAATATATTTTTATATTTATTTACATTTTTTGGGGGGGTGAGGGGAATAACTTCACCATGAATTAATTTTAATCCCTGTTTGATATAGCATGGCTCACATAGACTTAATTCATAAGGATGAAACCTGTAATAAATCAAACATTGTTATACATTTCCTGGGTATAAAGTATTTTATTAATTCTTTGGTTTGTTATTTTTACATAAGCGTTCAGCCACCTCTTTAAAGAGGCCAAATAATAGTTTTGAGAACATAAGTCTTTCGTGAAAGATATAAGACTATTAATTGGTTAATATGTGGATACTTTCATAGTAAAAGTTACAATAAAAAAAGAGATAATAAGGTGCAAATCACGAATAACAAATTGAAACATGAAGATATGCATGCATGAAAAATATTTGAAAAAATTGTACATCAGGAGAACAAGACAAACGCAAGCATTACGCAGCAAGCCTCAACAGAATATTACTTAATGCTGATGCTTGACAAAGTGACTAGTACGCACTAGCTCTGGATGCTCAGATAAAATATTCAATATTGAAATTCAAGCTCATGGATGTTATAACTGTGGGGAATCTTTACTCGACAGTCTCATTCATAGTTACCGTTGTGCTAAAAAGAAATCAATCACTGTTAACAACTTTTCCCAGGAGATTAAGGTTTTGGATGTTGCAAACACCCTGGCAAACTTTCCACCAATGGGAGAACAAATGATCTGAGGCATATTGCACTCAAAATTCATTAGCGTGGCAGCTTAGGAAGCCTCAGTACCGATATCAACTTTTTTCTGTCAATACGAGATTATATTTTTTTAATACTATGAAAATGAACATTTTTGAACTAAAGGATCTACTAAGTTATCGTCAGCTGCTGAGAATCACTAATTACAATGTTATCAATGCTGAGAATCACGGAGTGGGGGCAAGATCCAACAGTACCTAAGCAACAAAGATCTCTTTTAAACCTGACAGCTGCATGGTTTTCCATTTGTTGATAGTAAATAGCAGCAGCATGAATAAGATCACTTTCCTAGTAGATGAAGGAAACATGTATGAAAAAAAGATGTACCAAAGCCTATTATTTAAAATGCATAGGTCATCATTTTTCCTGTATGGGATAGAATCGCCTTTCAGATGTACGTTAAAAGAAATAATCGGAAATACATTCAAGTAGCGCTAAAGGAAAGAGGACATTCAAAACCTGAATCCTGCAAAGAGCGAAGACTAATCTCTCTCTCTCTCTCTCTCTCTCTCTCTCTCTCTCTCTCTCTCTCTCTCTCTCTCTCTCTCTCTCTCCACGAATCCTAATGTTCCTTTAACAACTATGGCTAAGGTACGTGCCATAGCCTTCGAGGAAAAGTCACCGAAATTAATCAGTTTTTAGAAGAGACACCCAATGCATTTGTACCCGTATACAAATGAAATTGTGTGTGAACACGCACAGTTGTCTCTTTTCCATCTATATCTGTATCTGTGTTTGCACTTGAATCTACATTGTTATAGACTTCTCATTTTAGTTTATTACACTTGCTGTTATGCACTAAACCTAAAACACTTAACAGAACTACCTGCGCTATATTAATGCATTAAAGTAAAGCATGATAAAAAATATTGAGATATCATGAACTTACTGTAGTAACGCAAGACCTATTCACAAACCCACAAAATAAAGTGGGAAAAATGTAGAAGTAAACATGAACACAGGGGAGAATAAAAAATAAATAAAGATTTATACCAAACACCAATTCTTACTTCCATTCATTCTGTTGGGGAAAAAAAAAAGGAGTGATTTCTCATACCGAGCCTTTTATTGAACATGTCAAAGTAACTCAGAGTAAAAAACTTATAAATTTTTAAACATGAATGCCTCGTAAAATACAGTAAAGAGCTCTTGAAGCTCAGTGAGCAGGAAATTCATTTCTAAGAAGACAGAGTGGATTTCAAACGAGAGACAAAGTTAATTGCCACTCCAGTTTCAGAGGCAGAAGAGCAAAATCCAGAGGTGGAAAAAAAATTTCTCCTCACCTTTTCAGTCGTTAGTTATTGCTGTAAGGTTCCACATTCTCGTCATGCAAAGCCAAAGGGAAATAAAACGAGGCTATCTCGGAGTGGTCTTGGACGCACCAGCAGTTGTTGCTAAAGTTGATGAGTCGATTTATGAATAATTCCTGAATCACGAGACAAGGAAAAATCTACGTATCCTCCACAATATGTAGGTGAATTTATAGTATTCTGCCCGACTTATGATTCATGAAGTATATCAACAGTCATTTTAAATTATTCGTAACGAGTTTTACAATTTTCGTAAATGATAAACGATAGTATCTTCTGCTTAAGCCTTGCTACATCCAGAACAGTCAGACGTAGATTATCCAAGATTGTAACTTGTCTAATGCTGAAGCAATCCTTTCCTATTTGCATTACCTATTAATGTACGAAAATGATGTATGATGCTAATCAACAGCAGATAGCGCGGGGCTTCATAGAGCCGATGGCTCTGGCTTATGGTGAAATACCTTCCGTTTCTTTGAATTCATCAGCAGAATGACTTGCGGAACGAAGGAAACTTACCCGAAGATCGAAGTTGCATGATATAACTGAAATTCTAGAGATTTAGCATCACCAGTAAGCTTTTCGTTGGACGAGTCGGCAGAGCTGTGGACTAGCACTCGCTAGGCCCGAGTTCGAGTCTCCGGCCGGCTGACGAAGTGTTAGAGGAATTTATTTCTGGTGATAGAAATTCATTTCTCGCTATAATGTGGTTCGGATTCCACAATAAGCTGTAGGTCCCGTTCTTAAGCAACCAATTGGTTCTTAGCCACGTAAAATAAGTCTAATCCTTCAGGCCAGCCCTAGGAGAGCTGTTAATCAGCTCAGTGGTCTGGTAAAACTAAGGTAAACTTAGCATCACAAGTACATGGAATTTAATCCCGTTAAGCTCTACCAGCTGAAAAAAGTTACGAGAAATTACAGTATATACTTATCTCTGCGGAAGGGGATTTAAAGAAAAATTACGAGTGAAAATTGGGAATTATTACGTAAATAGACTGTATCCAAGTGGGAATTTGGTAAAGGGAATGATATACACTGCTTGTTTTCTTTCATTCCTTCTTCTAAGATATTAGCCTAAGCTTATCAAATAGTACGGAACACCAAAGACAGAAATAAAAAAAGTATACATAACTTTCATGAAGGTGATAAATTCGATCCCCTCTTCCTACCGCTATTGATGTCGCAAATGGAAGCTGGGAAAAATCAGGCCAAAGAAACAGAGAGTAAATTCAGATGAACCTTAACAAAACCAAATAGAAGGTCCACTTCCAAAAAGGATTAAATAACTTCAGTGTTGTCAAAGTTCAATCCGTGATATCTTTCTCATGCTTGGGACGACAGTGTCATTTTCTGCTAAACTCGGGCAAGGTCAGGTTAGGTTTTTCGTCATGTTCCTCAGAGAATGTTATAAAAGGGATTTTTTTTTTTATCTTTTCCCTAAATATCTGTAATTTTTTTACCAATTTTGTGAAATTCTAAGAATCAAATTGTATTATATACTCATTTTAGTTATGTTATCCTGCGAAAAAAACTAATTTTTATTTTGCGTTTTAATGTAAATGTTACTCTTTATTCTTATTACTTCTGGAAGTAATGATCATACTAGCAGCTGTTGCAACAGTAACAGTAGCAATACCAGCAGTAGAGATAGTAGCAACAGTGCTCATGTTATTGTTGCCCTCATAATCATTATATCCATCATTTTAATATTAATTATACATGAAAACAAATTCGCTGAATGGCATCCAAACATCTCACTGCAAAGCCGCCATTTACATTTCGTACAAATTGAAGGGAGGTCTCTGATGAAAATTGTCGTAGGTTTGCTTAAGAGTACTTGCTGTATAAGTATAAATCTATATATATCCATCATTTCAATATTAATTATACATGAAAACAAATTCGCTGAATGGCATCCAAACATCTCACTGCAAAGCCGCCATTTACATTTCGTACAAACTGAAGGGAGGTCTCTGATGAAAATTGTCGTAGGTTTGCTTAATGTCGGAGTACTTGCTGTATAAGTTTAAATCTGCTTTTCTCTGAAACCTCTTTGTCAGTGGAACCACTGGAGCGTTCTCGTCGGCAGTCGTCGTCAGAAGTCCAGTTGGTGGAAAAGCGGCCTTAACTGTATTCACGTTTGCTTCCGCTCTTCGTAACAATGCAATGTAAAGATATACACGGAATTCTGCCTTTTGACCAACGAAACCGAGTTGTTTATTCCTATTACTGACATGAAATATATATAAATTTAAAAATTTATGTAAGAGAAATATAGTGTGTGTGTGTGTGTGTGTGCGCGGAGTTGGATATGGGTAGCGGAGGAGGCTGGGGGAATCTGTCAAAAAGCCCAGCGGCATTATAGCAATATATTAATTACTAGAGTGGTTTATGACTTTATTGCCAGCATGACTATAACCAAGTTTTTTTTTTTAAATAGTCACGCAACATATATTAGGCTTGTTGATTTTCAGAATTATATCTCTACACTGTACCGGGAAAGATGTTTCCAAAACGTTAACTTGAACTAATAACTTAATAATTTAACCACGAAACAATGTATGCTTACACTGCCTCACTGGGAAAAAAAATTGTTCTGAATTTTGACGGATGTTGTTCAGTAACATTAGTGATTTACGTTTCAGATCTCCCGACTATTTCAGCGTTTGATCTTTCAACCGTTGTTTATTCTAGATTCGTGGTGTTTTTTTTTATCAGTATGACATTCGCTATCACCGTTCGTGAATTTCTCACAATAATCTTTATTTAACGGTGGCGTTCCTTTTATTTTTGCTTATCGTATACGATAAGCAAAAATTTTATTTTACAGAAAAAAATTCGTCATTGTCGGACTTATTATTTGGCAGTATTCTGGCGCCCATTCATCCATCATTTTCGTGTTTTAAAGAAATAGATCTACATCCGTATGCATGCCTATAAGCATCCTGTCTCCTCTCCTTATTATTATTATTATTATCATTATTATTATTATTATTATTATTATTATTATTATTATTATTATTATTATTATTATTATTATTATTATTATTATTCAGTAGATGAAACCTATTCGTATGGAACAAGCCCACCACAGGGCCACTGACTTGAAATTCAAGCTTCCAAAGAATATTCAAGCCCACCACAGGGCCACTGACTTGGTGTTCATTAGGAAGAAGTAAGAGGAAGTAAAGGGAAATACAGAAAGAAGAGATAACACTTATCTAAAAAAGAAATAAATAAGTTAAGAAATAGATAAACAGCCTAAACATCTAAGACGTTTGTTTCCTGTTGTTGTCTTTGATTCTGCAATCTCCTCGTGCATGCATATTTTCACTTCCGAGTCTTTATGCAAGGGCAAAGTCGCCCCTTCCAATAGCCCAGTTTCCCAAAATACACCTGTCTGGTTCTGCCTGCGCTCTTTATATAAACAGAAATCCGCCTCCCCCCCCCCCCCCCCCCCAACGGCTCCCCAACCAATAAATA
>NC_089744.1:5582500-5642500 GCF_040412425.1 Macrobrachium rosenbergii
CTTGGCTGCTGAAAAGAAAATTGATTTGGCAAGACTCTCCTGTCGACGCCGGTTTAGAGTTTTTTGAAAACATAATTTCCTGGGTTATGTGGTGGCTGATTTTCACCATAAATGCCTATTGGAAAAGAATCGATTCCACTCGAAACTAGAGAATGTGAGAGAAGCTGCAAGATGCATTTCCACTTAATACTGAAAGTGATGTCTGTAACGCTTGAGGGTCAATGGGAAACTAATTCTGGCCATCTCCCTATAAAGGAGCAAACCGAATTATACTTTGAACTGATGGAAAATAACGACAACTGTTTTCAAACTAAATCTCGCAGGGAGCTAAAACATTTACAGGAAATTCAGCTCTCTCTCTCTCTCTCTCTCTCTCTCTCTCTCTCTCTCTCTCTCTTCAGCAACCGCCCTCCTGAAGCGTGAGAGCAGGTGTCTAAGCCAAACCCTGATGTGATGTCATCGGGAGAGGTAGAGTACAGGAAGGAAGGGAGAGGGAGATAGGAAGGGAGTGAGGCACTATAGACATAAGAAGACGTCGGCGTTTGTGAGGCGAGGAATATGTGAGGGGAAACGTGGGCGTGGAAGTTGTGGGCGTATTCTGGCTCGAAGGGCTTCATAAGAAGCTCTCAGATACACACACTCACCTCACTTACCTTTACTGGAGGTATTTTCAGATCTGACGGAGATTTTCTGTGCTGCTGAAGGACAATGCTATCATTTGAAGCTGTTTATCAATGCTATCATTTGCAAAATATTCATTATTATTATTATTATTATTATTTTGGGTTAAATGTTTATCATGTTAGATTTGTCCATATAGTCATCATTAGTGAAATGAATAAAACTTCCACTGATTATTATTATTATTATTATTATTATTATTATTATTATTATTATTATTATTATTATTATTATTATTATTATTATTACTGGTGTCATGTTTAACGAACTGCTAATGCATATATGTCAAGACTGACTACCCCTCAAAATTTTCTCACGAGATGTATTGTAAAACTCCAGTCAGGAAAAGTGCTGACCCTTAATGCATTGTTATATTCGCGCATCTTATCAACAGTGATAATATTGTCGAGGGAGTTTGTCTTCGCTACGTGTTCTCGACAGGAACTGAAAAGCATCTTTATTCGACAACCCTTCTCTATTATCGTCTTTCGGGAGACGTTAGTTAACCCCTTGGGGAATAATGTCTCAAAGGTAATGATGACCTCTCACCTCTCTTCACAAGAGACCTGCTCAGCGACCCGGGGTGGAACGGATAAACCGACTTTCTGCACGTGTAAACCCTTCTGAATCGGTTCCTTATTCTCTTTCAGTAACTGCAAGACGCAGCTTCACTGTGCTTGTTAAAGCACATTCTGTTTACTTACGGAATCTAATTGAGGGGGAATATTCATTTTTGAAAATAATCGGATGATATCCAGCAAAGTACCTCCAACAAATATGCAGATTTTCATGTCGTTACGTTCGCACGCGATTTCAATATTTTAGAACAGCTAACATCCTCGTTTTCATGTCATTACACTTGCATATCATTTTGGTGTAATAAGAGCCCATTAGTTGATTTTTTTTGCATTTTTACTTGAAATAATACATACTCCAAGGGCAAGTTTCCCACCTGAGGACGCCATGAATAAAAAGCATGTTATTGAAGAAGCAGGATCAAGCAGATTTTTCCAAAAGTACAAATAATATGTCCTTAAATGAACCCCCTCCCAGGTGTTTTGTCATGCACAGTGTTTAGTCATTTAACCTAGGTTTATTGGACAAACAGTTCCTTTGAGAAAAAGATGAAGGAAAATATTGGGTCAGTATATAAAATAAAGAAACATCAACACCCAATACAATTTCGTTAAAAAGTACCCAAATAGTTCACCGAGGGATATTTAAGACAAAAATGATGGAGAAAGCAATAGTTCCAGCAGTCAGCAATTTATGGGAAGAAATTCTGAATTCAGACAAAATGCCATTGTCAGTGACTCATTCACACATTATAAAACTGTTGAATTTGTGTAACTAAACATATAAGTAAATAAAAGCAAAATCCATCAGCTAATAGTCTCTACCAACCTCTGCTTACACAGAAGCATTAGCAAAGATATCTATTGCCTCTGTGCTGTTTATCTTTTATAGCTAAAGCAGTTAGAGCTGTTACTGGCGAGGCCTTGAAACAGCTGTATAATGATAATAATAAGAGACATCTTATCTTTTTGGTTCTTGCTACGTAACTAACCGTTCATGTTACTGCCAGTTACTTTGACAAAATTTATCTGCATTAATTTGGGATATTTTTTCTACTAAAGACGTAACAGGTGTTGATACTGAGAATCTCAGTAAGGTGATGAACTTTAAAACGAACATTCTTGTATATCATCACCCGTCTTTTGTCTTTCTCAAAACACGGAAATAGGTAGGAAGATACTAAAGCAATGGTTATATAGAATAAAATAGGAAAACGCCACACAAATCTTAAATACTAAATTCTCATTGACAATAAAGGCAAAGATAAACATATTTGCAGTGTATATCAGGTAAATGACTACCATCTAATTTAAAGATGACTTCTAGGTCCCTGTCCACTTCTGATTGTTGTAAATATTCTAAATTAAATCCATCAAAGGCCATGTAGATAATATTCTCTTAATGATGACTGCAAGAGATCTTACCATTGCCGTAGCTGTCGGTGTTTTGAGAATGATACCAGTCGAATGTCGAAACGTTAAGATACGATAGAGAAGAAGAAAGATTAATGTGTTATTGACCTCTTTATTATATGTCTATTTTTATTGTTATTTCCATGACCTCTTTGCCCTCATCCTCTAGTTTGTACATATGGGCAACTGCTCTATGTGAGGTTGCTACTTACGTTAATGGCAATTTTCAGCCTCAGTATGAAGAATGTACTGATCAGTTTTAACAACAATAAATAAAACGACGTGCGCGGTGTCTAATATAAATCAATAGTTTCAGTATATGCATAACTTAGCATGTAAGAAAACAGGAATTAATTTCATTAAAGATTGTTAGATTTTCGGCTCATACTCGTAAATAATAAAGAAAATTTAAAATTTTTTGAAAAATTAGATCTGATCCGAATACTATGTAGGTAATAGAATAAAATTCATTCATTTCAGAAACAAAATGACCCCGAAAAATAATAATAGCGAGAAACAGTACAAGCAAATTAATGAGAAGAATAAGAAATAAAATGACAAAATTAGAGATAAATAGACAGATTAGTAAAAATAAAGCAGAAGGAGCATAGCTTTTAAGAGGAGCATTCAAAGCCGCTCTTTATCTTTGATGCATCTGTATCCATAGCATTGCCAGTGGGATTTCTCTACAGTTTTACAACAAAGGAAATGTAAGACTACAAAGACTTCAGGCACTTCCTAGTGAGACGTGGAATCTCGTCAAAATTATTCGGTTAACACACTAACGTTGGAAATGGGGACATCTAATTGGAATGAAGCTTATGGATGGCAAGAGAGAATATAATTCAGTGATGGTCTAAAATCTCTTTATAACAAAGTGAAATGTCTATCCATATACCATTACTAAGTGAAATGTCTATCCATATACTCATTACTAAGTGAAATGTCTATCCATATATTCATTCCTAAGTAAAATATGTGTCCACATGTTCATTACTAAGGGAAATGTCTATCCATATAATCATCACTAAGTAAAATATGTGTCCACATATTCCACACATTAAGTGAAATGTTTATCCATATATTCTTTACCTCTGAGTATGACTTCGGGTACTGAACTCCACAGCATGACGTACCTTTACCCAGAAATGGGCCAGTCTATCCCAAGCTTCGGTAAGGTAAGTTAGTAATGTCCCTGAGATTGGTTCTTACCATTTTTGACGGTTTGGGTATACTAGTGTAAATCATAAAGATCCGTGGACACTGGTGATAACCTTCAACTCTAGAGGTATATGCACGCATAAAAGCAATACCTATTTTTTAGTAGCGTTATGTTACACTTTTCAAGCGCTGCAAAATAAGAGATAACTTTGACAGATGTTACGTCAGAATTATACCCAGTGCTTTGCCAAATTTATAAGCAGGCACCCGGATCAGTAAGAAGCTGTAAAATATACTAATCAGAACAAGTAGGATTAAGGGCATCGCACTTCGGGTTAGGAATACTCCTGTATCATTCAAATTGCACCGGCTTCCTATCAAAGCTAAAAAATGCTTAAAGTATAGTTATGACTCATCAAGCTCTCGAAATTGGATGTCTAAAGTGGTGAAGAAATTATACCACATTCAATACATCAACCATAGTGCAACATAAAACTAGTTACAGAGGGTTTCAAGTTATCTGAGCCAAGATACACATCGATTGTGGATTTTAAACCTTCTGTATATATAGCTCCGAGGTTGGACGGTAAATATTCACCTGATATTGACGGGGCTGAAGATATGAAAACCTTCAGGAAGAAACTGAAGACCTGTTTTCTAAGTGTAATAGTATGGATTTGCCCATCGATATGGAATACACTTACGATTCTCTTTCGTGGAATGTAATAGAATATAGAACTTAGGCCAAAGTGGGACCTACGAGGTCACTCAGCGCTGAAAGGGAAATTGAGAGTAGAAAGCTTTGAAAGCTGTAACAAAGGGAAAACCTCGCAGTTGCACTATGAAAAAATTGTTATGAGAGGAGAATAATTCTCTATCTTATTCCAGTGGTGAGGAAACCACAGGAAATCTGTAAAGCACAGTAGTTCGTAAGACTTCTTTTTGCTATCATGTTTCTTCTTGTCTCTCTCTGATGCTTTCGAATTGCTGTTCTTGTTCTTTCGTTTGTTGCGAATGTCAGGGACGAGATGGAATTTTGTATCCACTAGGACTTTCAAAACAGCAGTTTTGTTGTTGTTGCTGAAGTTTTTATCATGGTTCAACTTTCCAGTTACTATTCACAGTCGATTCCTTTCATCGTTTTAAAATGCTCAGGTCTAACTCTTTCCATAATTTATTACTTACTAATACTTCTTTTATTCGTTCAGTCGTTTTAATTTCTCCAATTTGTCAGCAAAATTATTAAGCACGTTAGAAGATGGACTTTGCAAACGTATTACCATTCACACAGTAATTACTATCCCATATTCAGCCAGACCGTCAAACAAAGGCAGGATAAAATTCCACGTTGTCCCCCTTCCCCTTATCAAGCCCAAATGAAGCAACAAAGCTTGGAAAGGGACTGACATGCAGCCTAAAAACAGCATTCTATAAATGCTGCCTTGGTGTGTGGAAACATCCCGGAAATAATTGTCTTTCGCTTTATCATCATCATCATCATCATCATCATCTCTCTCTCTCTCTCTCTCTCTCTCTCTCTCTCTCTCTCTCTCTCTCTCTCTCCTCGATTTCTCTTCCCTCCTTTCTCTCTCCCTCCTACTATATCCACACCAGAATTTTCTATCCTAATGTGACATATGAGTTCTCGCCTAAAATTAGCCTTAGGTAATAGCTGTTTCTGCCATAAGGCACTTCTTGGCACGCGGGACCACGTGTTGGCGAACTAGCACCGGTGGGTTGCGTGAAAGGAGTGGGTGATGGAGTGGGTGAGGGAGTGGATGATGGAGTGGCTGAAGGAATGGGTGAAGCAACTAGGAAAAAAAAAAAAAAACGACAGGTTTCCACAATATTATAAACACCCGGAGGGTACATTTTCCTGCAACATGTCTTGCCTCTCTTTTGATGCTAGTGAAACAAATGGTGACACGACCTGATCACACGCGCGCGCGCATACACACAACACACATGTAATATACATGCACATATATACATACATATATATATATATATATATATATATATATATATATATATATATATATATATATATATATATATATATATATATATATATATATATATATATATATATATATATATATATATATATATATATGTATATACTGTATATACTCATAATAAGCCGTTTTCCTTTAAAGGAGCTTGCCTTCGAAAAAAGGCAATGATCCCTGTCACAATCACACTTTGGCTGTTAAATCACGGATGAATCCCTGAACAAAAACAAAAAGTAAATAAATTAAAAAAAATAATAAAATAATAATAATAATAATAATAATAATAATAATAATAATAATAATAATAATAATAATCAACAACAACATTGCCCGCATCATACACTTGAACAGAATGCTCTTAAATAGAGTATCTACCTCCCTTACACACACTGCGCCATTCCCCTCAGTATTTCATGAGCTCTTGCAATTCCTGGAAATTAAGGAACTCCGTTTCTAGAACCTCCGCTATCCATCTATCTAGCACTTTCCAGATCTTTTTCTCCACCCCAACCCCTTTCTTAACAAGTTCGAATTATATACTCTTTTACCAACCTATCTTCGTTTATAATTTCTTCCTGACCACTGAGTATTCTCAAAAATATCTGATCCATCGTTCCACCGAAGCAAAACCGTTTTCGTTATCCTGTGTACCTCCTTTCTTATCGTTCGGTTCTCATTTTAATTATACTTTGCAAACCATCCATTACAACAGATTCAACCTCTTTTCTTTTCACTTGTATTCAGCACCTGTATTTCACTTTCATGCATAAAAGTTTGCTCAACAGTCACTTCCAACATAATAATTACTTTCATAGAATGCATTTCTTTTCCCAATCTTTACAACGTGTTCCTTGCTTCGCCATTCTGTAGTTCACTTAATTCACTTCCCCCACCTAAAATCATCTGTTCTATTTACTCTCAGATACCTGTAAGAATCAATCACTTAATCCATTCTGCTACCAACCGTAATACCTTACCCCATCTTCCTATTTCCTATTTACTCTCATGGCATAACTTGCTGTTGCTCACATGCTCATTTTCTTGGTCCATTAATGCGCCAGATATATCTCCGTCCTCTAACTTCCTCAGTCAAAACCCTTATACACAACTTTTTAGGTGCATTGAACAACATTACGTCCCTTATATAGTACTACCCGGGTGGTAGTAAGCAGCAATACTTGGACTCTTTTGATGTATGCATCGTGCTTCATGCTGCGGAAGCAACAAGCAGCGTGCGTAGCTACAAATGACTCAAGTTATAACCATGCGTCCCATGGCAGAAGAATGCCCAGCGGAGGTTGTAAATCACTCCATGAGTGGAAATTCCACCTGAGGCGAACAGCACTCGTATTTTCACCTCTGTCGGATCCCAGGAAATGAGTGATGTGAAAATCGGCTGGGCGTCAGATTTGCAGCTTAAAATCCCTGTTATCATTACCAAAAGTAGAAAGTGTGTGTGTGTGTGTGTGTGTGTGTGCATATATATATATATATATATATATATATATATATATATATATATATATATAATACACACATATAATATATATATGTATATATATATATATATATACACACATATATATATATATGTATATACAGTATATATATATATATATATATATATATATATATATATATATATATATATATATATATATATATATATATATATATATATATATATATGTAGGTATACACACACACACACACACACACATATATATATATATATATATATATATATATATATATATATATATATATATATATATATATATATATATAAATTATATTCCAAAATTCGAAAACTAGCCAATGATCCCATGGCGAGAGTAATTCGGAAGGTTGAGTGCTTTCGCGCACCGGCACACGTTCAAATGTTTTTGGGCATTTCTATATTGCATGACCACTTTTGGCGACTGTTAAAACACAGTGGACTGAAATGTCTTTATCGGATTTTCTCCAGATTTCTTCGTTTCTTTCGCATAGATGGCTTCAACGAGTGATAAACTTTTGTCCTTGAAGCTTTTCATGTCCCACAGACTGTTGCCTAGCAACCGTTTGCTCTTACCTGCCTTTAATACTTCACTCTCGCGCACATGTGACATTGTTTGTTTACGTTTGTGTAGTGACGTGTAGGCCTGAGGGCGAGCGGCAATTTTGATTGTAACCAGTCTTGGCTTGCTGTTAACGTCAAGCATATCAATATTTAGGTTATTTTAAACATACCTGGACCAAGTAAACGTGCGAAACACAATAGGAAAATGGCTCATATAGATGGTCTGGCCCGCAAGCACTAACTTGAAATAGGCCTAGAGAAACAAGTTGTAACCCAATGGAAGTTCATCCGAGCCTCGGCAGTTCGTAAATCAGTATTCAACTGAAAACGAGTAGGTATAACAAGTGGTAAATGCTGTATAAATACTTCATTACGAGGAGTGAAAATATCGAGGGGATATTCAACAAACGGCCTGTCCTGTGTGCTTTATAGGATGGGCTAAGTGACATTACGGTGAACATCATTTTGGAATTAGGCCTAGGGTAATAGGCACGGGATTTATGTTTCTAAGATTATAATGTTTTGAAACCAAAGTTTTTGCTAAAAATTTAATTGGCTTATGTATATATATATAAATCTATAAATGTCTATAAATGTTGTTTAGGTAGAACTACATAGTAGCAAAATGCTCCGACTTGGCGGCGACGGCACAATAACTTTACTTTTCTACAGTATTTTGGTTGCTAATTATTTTGAATTTACCTTTAATATTTTGCCGCTCGGGTGTAATTAATGTTGTAATTATGTCCCCTGAAGTCCATCCAACAAGGGGTTTCCATATGCGATCTTCACAAGACAGAATTTACCTTTAACGGCTACGTCTGTTTAACCCTGAAGAACGGTTCATATCCCGTCCGGCAAGTGCAATAACTTGTTAACGTATGGGTACCCCTCCCCCCGGGCCAGTACTAAACATGGCGAAGGGACATTCCATTTGGCCGACAACAAACAGATGCACCACCAGTATCAGAACCCCTAAAAGTGTAGAAAAAACCAGTTGAAAAGGTAAAAACAGTCGGGGAGCTAATTTATAGAATTAACATATATATATATATATATATATATATATATATATATATATATATATATATATATATATATATATATATATATATATATATATATATATATATATATATATATATATATATATATATATATATATATATATATATATATATATATATATATATATATATATATATATATATATATATATATATATATATATATATATATAATATATATTTAATTTGGTGTTTGAGTTTTTGGGAAAGTTATCAATAAAACTTATGAAAATTACAGTACAATTACTAAGCTGGCCAAGATGCAGGTGCCTAACTAGCCTAATTAGGTTTCTTACAAACACAAAAGAACTGTTCATATAGGTCTATTGCAGGATAACTGTTGAATTGAACATAAAAATGGTAAATTACCATTGGATGTCATTTGATGAGTCATGGCTTAAAGGGGGTATATTTTACATTTGGTTACAATAAAGACACGCGCAGGAGCTGTGAATGATTATGAAACTTGATGTAGCCTAACTGTTGTGATATATGTAATTCTTTAGGTAGGTGGCTTAAAAACAAGGAAGAAGTTCTGAGAAATATACAAACCTGTTGGCACCCACAGGTATACAAAGCTAATGATTGCCCTCAGGTTAAAGTGTAGTATAAACTATTCAGGGAAAAGTAGAGGCATGTAGAGGATGGCAGCTCTTCATATTTGGAATTGATCAAGGGGAAAGATGCCTTATTGTGAGCCACCATTGTCAGATAGAACCAGTACTGCATTTGACAAAGTAAAAAAGTACCTTAATATGAGAGAGGGGTACATGTAAGGAAAATGTAATGCATCAATCGTGTATGTAAATGATGTATATAAAGTTTGAAAAGTATAAATACTAAGTGTTAGAAGAATAAAGCTGGTTAGGGAAAAACCAAGTTTCAGGAGATGAAATTGAAGCTCCTGATATTTTTGTATGGCTGTGCTACCAGGAAATCTATTGGATGGAACACGTGTAGAAGAAATGAGAAAATCCGCTGCTGGATGAGTGTCATTACCATGACTGTTATCATAAGTCAAAGGGTACCTGGTGCTTTTATCAAAAAGCTAAAAGTGATATTCACTGTTGATAAGGATGAAAATGAAAAAAAATATTTGAAGTCTATGTGAGAATGATGACATACGAGCTCTTGGAAGCATGCCTTTATGGCAAGTGGAAATGCAGAATCGAAATGGCTCCTGATTCAAGAGTTTGGAGACACTGTCCAATTGCATAAAATACAACTGAGCAGATGCTTTACTCTGCTGCTGATGAATAAGCTGTAGCTAATTATAAAGATGGGACAAGCCTAGAGCATATCTAACCAAGATGGATGTCAGTATGGACTTGCCTTTCAAGAAGAAGTCAAGTAAAAAGAAAATATGGGAAGGAACCAGATTATGAAACAGGAGCAGGAACATTGCTTGAAAGCTCTTCAGATAGCGTATTCCCCAAACACTTAACAAATATCATTGACTCTAATTAGCCTTTTCTCATAGTTCAAGGTTTTCAATGTCAAATGCCTAAGTTAAAAACTTAGTTCATTTTTGTGTTTGAAGATCTGTGAGTGTTGCAGAATTTTTTATGATTTTTCCATTTTTTAAAATTTTGTGGTACGGTACTGTATCATCCCACATGCATCATCATGGGTTGTTGCTCTTGGGTACCTTAACCCATAATTATTTTCAAGATATACATTGGTAGCCATTTTCTTCTGTAAAGTAACTCTTGAAACTTTATCCCTTGTACTTACTATAAGCCATTTAATCCTGGCATCAACTAAAATCAAAAGGGACATACTTTGCCATCATTAGCTCAGTTACCTTTCCATTTTTTCCTCTAATCACTGGGTAACCTGTAAATATACTGTATAGCTATATCACCTCACAGTCCAATCCCTGTTTCATCAGTTTTATGTGTTTTTCAATGAATAAATTGTATTTATTTTATACCATAATACACAAACATGAGCCACTAAACTCAGCCTAGTACTTAATGTCCCAATCAAGAAATTCATAATGCACCTGAAAGCAATAAAATTTTTCTATATTTACGCACAGTATACCATATCTGAAGTTTATATATTGGTCAAAATGTTAATTAAGAGGTGTGGTGTGCAAGGCACTAGAATGAGGTGAGGTGCTTGAGGTACTAGTGTTGATGGTTGCTTGACATTGAGTACATTAAACCCCCTGTATTCGCGTTCTCGTGATTCGCGGACTCATTCATTCACGGGTTTCTCAGTGGAATATATCTAGCCATTATTTGCGGAAAATTCACCCATTCGCGGTATTTTTCACTGAGAAATATTCACTAATTACTGTATTTTCATATAATTTTCATGAATAAACGCACTTTTTGTGATAAAACTATTAAAATACTCAGGTATAAGCATTTTTACAGGGTTTTTCTTGTGTTTAAACTATCAAAATGGGCAGTTCTAAGTGTTTTTAGAGGGGTTTTAAGTATTCGCGGATTTTAGCTATTCGCGGGGGGCGATGTGGTACGCATCCCCTGTGAATGCGGGGGGTTCACTGTAGACTGAATGGGGGTTCTTGTCATTCCCTGCAGAAGCATTTTGTCTAAGGAACATCCCTGTAAATGCCTTATCATGACTGCTGTCCTTATCACTACAGTAACTGCAATTATTACAGCTATGATCACATGAATATCATTCAAAGTATGTCCCACACAGTACATAAAAAAACAAAAGATATTGTTTTAGTGTAAACATTCATTCCATGTGTGACTGAAGAACTGGAATTATTTTAGTCACTTTGAACAAGTATGAATCCATACCTAAATTAAGACAAAATTTTTTATTCAAGTAATTATTACACAGTACAAACCTATTCTTAGTACATTTCTTTGTAAGAACATTAGACTGGCCTTTTGGGTACTGTGCAAAATTCAGGGTAGTATATGCCTAAATTTCCATGTGGTTTGCAGGAGGGTGACATTGAAAAGAAAGAAACCACCGTATATGTCTGAGGTCAAATGGAAAGACTGCTGTGAGTTTGCACTCATAGATATTCATACAGGCAAAGTAAAGGCTTGGTGAACCCATTCTGACACTGGATGTAATGATTGAATACATGAAAAACATGCATCTTGTAGATAAATCTAATATGCAATTACATTCTATGGAGTGTACAGGAAAGTTAATTACTATTTTATAAAAAGTATTTTTCTGATTAATGGATGAATGCACGTTAGTAACTTTGTCCTCTCATCGATGTTTTTTGACTTAATCTAGGTTATAACATGTTTTGTTTTCTTTCCAAAAAGGCTGCCATTTCCAATTCAGCTTCCTTGAAGAACATCACATGTAGCTGATCTTGTAATTGCATGTGGGATTCCTTTGAAATTACAGACAGAAACCCTGATACTTGCCCAAGAAGCCTCCTCATGGATCCCCCACTTACCCGTACCCTCCAGATAGTTTTTTGTTTTCCCCCATATGACTTTAACTCCTCCTTTACTTGTAGTTGCCAATAAAATATTTATCTATTTTTTATTATAATATATAATTCTTGAAAGAAATTTTTATTGTCAGATGTGAAGAGTCTGTTTTTAGATATTTTAAATAACATTTAAGGATACTTCTAGAAATACTGATAGTTAGCATAGATGATTAGTTTACTTTTAGCTAAAGGTGATGTAGGCATTTTTGATATATTGTTGTAGTTGTCTGGATCTCACCCTCCACTGGTGCTATTGTATCTAGTTTCTGTAAATATATGACTTATTATAGAATGTAACAATTTCCCCCTACGTTCAAATTACTTAACATGAAGGTAATGCAGCAGTACATTCAACTGGAATTAGGCCTAATATATATTACCTTAAATAACTGAAATCCTTGAGTATTCAAGCATAAATTCAGATTCTTAATCTCATTGGAACGCCAGAGATTATTGACTTTAAACTGCAGGCAAGGTTTGCTTTGTTTACAGTAAGAATTTTTTTGGCCTTGCTGAGACGACTGAGCACACTTAACCTATGTTTATTTGTGAAGGTTTCTTGAGTGCATCGATGGAAGAGGAAAGCAATTGAATCGGTGAAACACCATGAGCCTCGGCAGGCCTGGAGTTTATGGTGTTTGCTTTTCCACTTTATGCCATGTAGTGTAGCCTATGTGTGCTAATTATAGTCTTAGTGTTACCAACTTATTTTTGTATTTTCTTGAAATTGTAATTGAATTATAGATATCTGTTTTAATGTCCATTATAGATTTCGTAGAGTTCTTGATGTTTTCAATACTCATGAAGAACCATGCAAATAGTTTTATTTTTAGACAATTATAAAAATAATAAGTTTCAAACTAAAATCGATGAAAAAGTCAAGATTCATATACACTATGATTTCCCGCATTTCCATCTAATATACAAAATAGTATGGGTTTTAGTGTTCTGTTCATAATTTTGCAGACTTGCTAATTGTTGTATGGAAAGTCAAGCTTGCCTTCATAGTTAACCAGCAAGTTTTGGTTAATAAACTGTTCCCTGATGGGGTCCCTCTATGCTAAAAAAGATATACAGTATATCAAATTTCACTCTAACATAGAAAAAAAATACTTCACTTGATAGATTAAATATTGAATAAGGAATAAGATTTCTCCTCCAGTTTTCCTAGTGTATTTTGCATTTTCCTTATATTAAATTTTACTTAACAGTAATTCAATAAAAGCTTTTGCTGTACTGCAATTGCATTAAGGGTCTTTGGCCAGGATGTTATAACATATGAAGTAGCTAAAGAAGGCACATAGAGGTGATTGCTGTATTATGTATGTAATGTATTTTATGCTCTTAATTTATATAGTAATGCTTATATTTATTTTCTAATGTTTAGGAATAAACTATTTTGGTGGTGTAGTACTGTTGTCATCTGTGATCAGCCAGTGGTCATAAAAGCAGGAACTATAATGTTAGAGCAATCAGGTGGACCTGTTTGCTAGTAATTGTATTAATCATTGTCCCTGCTTTTATTTTAACTCTTACCTCTACCACTGAAAAAATGTTAAGAGTATGGCACAAGTGATGTTTGTGTATGGGGTTGTGATGGCTATATTATTCTTGAAATGACATCTACCTAGGAAAATATTTAAATTAAGTAATCTAAATAAAGTTGAAATGATCATACAAGAAAAAATAGATAAAACTATTACACTGAACTAGGATACATATGTAACTTACACTTTAGATTACGGTTGAATATATGGTTATTTTGCTATATTACAATTTAAAAATATAAAATCATGGACTATTGAGATTGCAGAGAAAATAAACAGTTTATTTAAAATACTGTACATACATAAATAATATACAAATTTCTTTATAAACAGTTTTAATTAATATAACTTCATAATTTCCATTCATTCATGTCATAAAAACATAATTCGTTTCCAGACTTTGAATGTAATTAAGGTTTTGATTATCACCCTGGTTAGACATATGATGTGGTATGGTTCCTCAGTAAAATGTTTATTTGAAGTTTCAGGTAAATATAAGTTGTTGCTGAGGTCACAGTACTCTCTGAAAATGTATGCTACTGTTCCCTCAGGCACAGTTTTATTAAAAATGAACTTAGTTTTCAGAAACGTTTCTGCAGTTTTTATAAGTTTAACAACATACCGTGAAGGTTTTATAACACGTTTCTTAAAAATAGAATCAACATTAAAGACATATTCTTCACTTAACAGTGCAGCCATACATTCAGGGCAGGATAACCTTTCAGAAATTTTTTGTACAATAATCCTTGCCTTATTTATTACATAAATATCTAGGTCTGTGTGATACTGAGAATGTGTGAAATAGAGAGCGAGAAATTCGCAGGTATTGCTTTTTAGAACGGGACTTCTACTTATATATTTATCACCTTGCCCTACAGTAAAATCTTCACCTTCAAAATCAAAATTCTGGAAAGTTTCTTCAGAAAACAACTCAAAGAGTTTCTCGTATCCATTGTAGAACTCTAAAGCTGAAGGTTTCTTGTTCCATCTCCCAAACTTCTGAAGGCTACTTACCACCATTTCCCAGTGGTCTAAATCTATACGGTAAGTAGAAAAATATCTGAAAATACAAGATAATAAAGTTTTTTACATTGCCAATATAGATATGCATCAGTAAGAAGTTTACGTACCAGATATTACTTTTAAGTTAAAAGGACTCTAATCTTCAAAGCATTCAGCCTTTGACTCTATATTCAACAAGTCCTGTAATGAAATATATAATGGCATAATACAATGCATTATATTTACATTATCCAGGATCTAACTTGGAGAAATTTAAACAAGTATTTGTAGTTAACAAAATCAACACTACATTGTGACATTATCCATAATCAAGCTTTGAAAAATTTTAAAAAGTCTGTGTAGTTAACAAACTACAATATGAATATTTAAAAAAATATGGAGCACTTCCTATCTCTTTCTTAATATTTCAGAGGCTGGTAACACGGCTAAATTACTGGTCCATATATCCATTTTTTAAATGAAAGAATGAGTAAACTTGTTCTAACATACTTCAAGTATACAAACGAAAAGTTAAGCCTACTAATTATCGGAAGTTGAGAATAATTTTCATTTTTTCTACACATACTAATGTGAAGTCTTTTATATAGATAACCTCTGAATGTCCCATAATCCAATGCACAGTCACCAAGCTGGACTTGTGAATTTTGCTCCCCTTCAGGAAAAGATCCATGTCAGTCTGTAGGGATCCCTTTGGACAGGAGAGTCCTATATCTTTGACACTCTGATAAGCTAAACTGGGCAGACACTTCTGGAGATCACTGTGCTCATTCTTGAGTCCAAAGATTCAAGAAAGTGACCCAAGACACCTCTGTTACATCTGATCTCGTTAATGAAGCAGACCTTCAAGTTTTCCCCTGGAGTGAGATTTGTTTTGACTTCTGTGGTCTCCACTTGCCAGAGGGTTATGGAAGCAGGTAAATGGTCTCATTTCCCAACCAGATAGCTCCCTTGCAACTTCCTTTGTCTCTGACACACACTGGTGGAGATTCTACGTGTGAGAGGGCTGTTAAGAATTCTCTCTGTCCAGTTGACTTGAGAATATTCAGGCTGACATATAATCTCCTCCTGCAGATATTCTGAGCTGAAGGAATGTCTTTTTCTTCTGGTAAGTCAGTTGCCATGGCATCCTTGCAGGCAACCTCGTGGCTTCATCTCTGGTCAAACATTTTGGCTGATTTTGTAATCTAGTTGCTTGACAAAGAGAAGATGAAGTTTAGGAAGTTATAGGTGTTGGGAGGAAAGACTGACTTTCCTCTCCAACAAATCAGTGAATCTGTAGGTGATTTTTTTCCTGAAAAGAAGAGCAATTCAATTTGTAGCTTCATCTCTAGGCAAGTTCGGCTGAGAGTAACCTAGGGATGCAAAATGGATCAGTGCTTTCTATCTGAAGAGCAAGGTTGGGATGGCAGTGGAGAAAAGGTGAACCAACAGTCTGAGCACATTAATCCACTGTGTGATCTGCTTTAAACCCTCTAAAACTTTAAAGAGAACCACATCCAATCTCTGGGTTAGGCTATTCTGGCAGTGTTGGTGTCTGGGTATACTCAAAACCCAAAACTGGGAGTACAATCTCCTTCCTTAGGGTTTCCCTCTCAGGCTCTGGCTCAAAAGGGAGGAAAGGGGAAGAAGGGAGGGGGGATGCTAAAGTAGGCAGACCCCTTCTCCAGCAGCCGTAACCAGGGAGATGCTAGTCATCCCAGGATTATCCAAAGATGTGACCTTGTTGGCGGGCATGAGGGCGATGCTGGAAAGGAATGTGCTGGAGGTCACAGATGCCCATTTCCAGCTTCTACAGTTGACCTTTCCTAGTGTAGTTGATGGGAAGCTGAAGACCAGTCATCAACCTCACTCTTCCTAGATTGAATTTGCTCAACAGACACTGCTCAAGATGAAAATAGCATGCTAAATATCCACTGAAAATTAAAATTTTAGGTCAAAATAGAGAAGTAAGACTGCATGTACCTAAATCCTTATGATGCAAAAATTACAGTAAATATGGACACAGTAAAATAATGTTATAGAAGATGCAGATGAACATACTGTGGATCAATTCATCACACAACAAAGTGTGAGATCAGAGAGGGCAGTTTTATGCTTTATGTAGACCTGACGGTTGCATATTTTTGGATACCCCTCCAACAGAAAGAATCACTTTATTTGCAAAGGGACCATCTTATCATCTCAAGGCTGTGTGCTTTGGACTGGCAAATGCTCAGTGTTCATTCGAGAATTCACCTGTTACTCTGGGACAGAAATAGCATCCTTGTATTTGATAACACTCTGGGGTTTGTGGTAAATTGAGAGAAGTCAGATTTTGAGCCCAAGCAGCAGACAAAGTATCAAGGCTTGCTGATAGACAGTAGCAGCTAGACTCTTTCTACTGGACTCTCATGTTAACAAGTTCAGGGAGGCAGTGGTCTTGTCCACCCCATGATACTGTCCCTCTAAAGTGGCATGTGACTCTTATTCTCAGCAATCACAGCTGAAGAAAAACAAGCAAAAGCAGCACTATTTTTCTCCTAATTTTCCTTTGTAGATGATGATGAATTCCTTTTGTTTACTCTGGCCATTTCTGAAATAATCTTTCCCCTCATGCATAAAATTAAAGCTTTTAAGCACTGAGACTGTATTAACACTGGACAAAGAAATATAAAAATTTTAACACTAGAATTAAATAAGATGAAAAAACCATGTGTGCAAAACAGCAGTAGATTTACACAAACCAGAACCTTTACACCATTTAAACAAAAAATTCATAGCATCTTTATCACTGTACAACTGTCAGGCTCTGCATGACATGATCACACAAAATAAAAGCAACACTGTATTGGAAAATGAAGAAGAAAATTACCTAATTGTATTTTTTTGTAGCAGGTCTGAGGCTAGCTGTGACACACTGACAAGTGTAAAAGCAATCAGAGTAACGGATGTCCACCGCCCTTCCTCTGTTATTCGTCTTCCCACAATTGTCTCGAGGTTAATCAAGCGATCTGCTATATCCAGCATTGACTCTTCTTGTTCATCAAAGGTAACCATACAAATTGATTGTTTGTCTTCTGTAGTTACTGGATTTCTAGAGTTCAAAAGCTCAGATGCCCTAGAGGATAAACAGTGATTAATGTTAGATTATTTTCAGGTTGCCCTTTTTTTACTGAGAAATATATCTTAATTTCCTACACAAATATAAAGCTATAAGTAAACATAAACTGTAGTTTTTAAGGGTCCTAACTTCTAACCCTGCTTTTTGACATTTCTGCTCTTCTCGCTGCATCCAAGTAAATTCTTCTGCCAGACCATGAGTAACATTTTCATAATTGTTTCATGAACTTGAATGCATTACATTTCCCTCTCACTCTTACATGTGATAACCCCCTCCATTCCCATCCTCTTTTCTGGAAGGTTATCCTATCTTCCTTTTCTCATTAGGTGTGCAACACAGATACGTTGTCACAAGTATGCTGTGGAGTATGATAATCATGTAGGATAATAATGCTTAAATTGAAAAATGAGGGTTTGTATGGGGTGAAAGTATGTCACAGAAGTAGGTACCATGGAAAGTAAGACCTTGTCTTCTCAGTGCTGTGATTACAGATACCTACCAAAATTAAAGCTCATTATTGCTGAATGGGAGATTGGCAAGACTTTCACCAAAAGTTTCTTATTCCTTGCTTAAGGGCACTCATTTGGCTTGTCTGTTCAATAAGAACTAAGGTTGAATCATGTAAATACTGTAATGGTACTGTATTTCAAAGTGCAACACCAACTTAAGGCAGATTTGATCTTTTCAGTGCTGTTAACGGCATTTTACAACCTGTAACTTGGTGCTGCATCAAGTTATGGTGCTGTAAGCGCCATCAACAGCGATAACGGCAAGAATAGGCATCAAGTTAATGGTGCTGTAACTTGATGCAACATCAAGGTACGGCGCCAAACATCAAGCGCTGTTAAAGTGCCAATAACGGCAAAACACTGACTTACGGCGGAAATCAACTTACAGCCATGTGCTGGAATGGATCCCCACCGCAAGTCGAGGACCTACTGTAAACAACTCTTTTGTGCACCCTGAATGTGCTAAATATCTTTCTGCACCTTAACCAGCCACGGAAATAGCTGGGGACAAACTTACAAGTAATACTGTGTCTTTAGGATCAGTTGGGAGAGGCATCATCCCAGGCACTTTGTTGATAGTGCATGAAATACTTAATTACCTTGTATTCAACTCAGTTTAGAGTGACTTCTAAAGAGAATGGCTCTTTCATGGGATGTATTTTGTGTAGGCATGACAGTCTGGTAAAGGGAATGTAATGGAAGAGTCTTGCTGTCCTGTCTTAATAAACATCCTCTTGCTTTCATGGCTTCTATTTAACTCACTGTTCAGGCCACTTGACTAAGTTCTTCATTCTGCTTACAGTCATAGGATGTTGTATATGATTTGGTATCAAGGTGGAAATACTTCTAAACAAAGGGCCCTGTTGCCTCATGTTTCATCATATGGCCATAATATCATCCTAATAATCACCTTTGTGGAGGCTGTTCAAGTTCCTGATCTGGAGAGAAGGGACCTCTACGATTTCTGCTGGTATTGAGTAAATCTGACTTCTTATTGTTTGCTCTAGCACCTCTGTGATCCTTGTCCCATTGAATTCCTGCACCTGTGTATCCTCTAATTCTAAGAATGCTGTTGAATTTTTTAATCAGTTCCATTTTTATGTTGCTGATGAACAGTACATCGTGTACAGAAGGATAGTGGCCTCCAGGGATAATTTGTACTTTAGCCATCCTCCATGGTTAATTTGTACTTTAGCCATCCTCTCTGGCCTAAGTATAAGACCTATCACTGGTCAAAAACAAACAAATCTTGTAACATCAAATGCATATAAAACACACTGAACTATTAACCAATCATTCACCCAGTACCCTTATTTATCTTCATTAACCTGCTACAGAGTACAAATAAATTAAGTTGCCTTGCAATAAATTTATATCAGTTAATCTAACAAAACTACTAAACTGAACAAAGTAGCGTGCATGTTCCCAACAGCAAAAGATGAAATTGCAATATATTTATGTAAATCCACATCTTACCTTTGTACATCTGAAGCAAAGTTAGTAGTCGATTCCACATCATCAAATCCATATAGCTCGAGTGCTCCTGCAATTTCAAGAGCACCAGTTAAAGAACTACTGAAATAAGGTTGACAGAGAGATATTGTTTGTTGAAGATGACAAAACCTTGCAAACTCTGTATTTTGCTGAAAACGTTGATTACTTAGGCAATTGTGTGCACTGCCCATGTACAGATTCTTGATAAATTTCCAGTCAACCACCTGAAAAGTAAACAGAATTTCTATACAGAACTAAGATGATAAATATTAAATAATTAATTCCTGTAAATGCAAACTTTTATTTCACTTAACAATTTATTACTTGGTAAGTAGATTTCAGAGTGTAAAGATTATGTGCATAAAAACAAATAGATTGGCAAATAAAAAACTGGATGAGTCCTCATCTGCTGAGGACGTTCGTCTTCTCAACAACTACATCAGGTCCCTTTTCAGCCTCCACTATGTAGCACAGACATGCTGATCACTGTGGCTGGGAGGAGGGTGTTGTTTATAAGGAATACAAAGTTTACACCAAGCTGTCTTCAGAAGGAAAGCAATTGCTTTTAAATTTCCAGCTGCAATCATCCAATTGGGTATCTTCATTGGGGCGGTAAAAGATGCTTATAACATAACTAGACCTATGATAATAGAGTACTGTACTTGATTTCCTTGTAGGTCATAACAACCTTTTTAAAAGGTTACAATAACTTCTGCATGTATGGCAATACCTTTATACTGTATGCATATGTGTGATATGTTACCAGGTAAGGATGCTTGCTACTGGGAGTTTTGACACCACCAGTAGATGAAGGCTTCATCAAGATAACAACATAAATTTACACACACGTTTTATAATATCAGTACTACAAGAATCCATCACCTCTGAGATTTACTAGGGGTCAGTGAATACTTTCGCAGTTCAGTTAATTCTGATATATAAAACCAATTCTGAACTACACTGCTACACCACTACTATGCCCAGACTTTGGTGCAGCCTACCAACTCTCACAGCACTTTGCATCATAAGGAAATCACTATAAGATGGGCTTTTCTCAGTGTAAATGAAAAATAATAAATATCAATAGTGCTAAAGCCCAAAACAATGGGAGATAAAAAACAGCATTGCTCAGTAAAGCAAAGTACAGTGTCAAACTAAGATATTTGCCATGCTTGGTAAAGCATGAGTCATAACCTCTGTCCACCTCATCTGCATTCTTGATGCAACTTAAGCATCTTGTAACATTATGTGCTATTTTTTATGTTTAATTGTGTACTTAATTCTTCCTGAATTTATGTAAAAGCTTTTTTAGTATGATGCACAAATTCATCAAAATTAATTTACAGGTTGGGGTTGATTTGACACAAAGTGCAACTAACTTGAGTGACAAAAAGAAAATTAACTATACAATGGTACTGTACCTGGCAAGAGATTGAAATTGACAAATATGTAATTGAACTTACTTTCAAAACTATTTATCTAATATAAAAAACAAGTGTGTCCAACAGTTCATGAACTGTGCACAGAAATTAAATTATAATATTTTTTATATAATTTCAAACAATCTGGTGCATAAACACTTACCCCATACACAGAACTCAACAGAGTTCCTTTGTCCTCTAAGAGATTCATGAGGAGCTTGAGAGAATGACGTATGCTGAACACTAAGTATATCTTCTGTGTACGGTCAAATGGATGAGAAAAATGAGTTGTAATTCCCACAAAATTCTTGCCATGCATTCTCTTTCCTGTAGTCTTCTTTGGGTGTATTTTACAGCCATAAAGCTCTCCCATTTTTATATTACACTTTGAACCACTGCATGCCAATGCTCTTACCTGAAGACCACACTCCTCAAGAACATAGATCGCTTCCTCAGTGATATTTTTCAGAATTTCACCAGAAAGGTCTTTGCACAGAAAATAACCAAATGGTAATTTCCAGTCTTTATTTAAACCTACTGCAATAAACATTAAAACTTTTTGAGCTATTGGAATCTCATCTGCCCTGTAAGCTGATTTTTTTCCTCCCCCAATGTTTACAAAGCCAGAGTGCTCACCATTAATAGTGTCTGAGTTCAGGACTTCATCAATACTAATAAAATCAAACATTATACAACAAAACTGACCATCATTACTTTTAGATACCTTACTTTTAAGTATTGATAAGGCTTTCTGGGTAAATCCTGGCCTGTAACCATTGATTTTAATATGATTCCTTAGCTCCAACAAAGATGGGAGTTGGAATATGTCACCAACAATGTTATATGCTGCAGGTGAGCCAAAGTACAATACTGTGCTGAACTGCATAAGCTCATCTTCTAAGTCACTGTGATGTATATGGAAATCGGTACTAACATCCCTCAGTTTCACAAGTTTTCTAGGATACTCTCCAAATGCTTGTAAAATTTCTAAGCTGTAGTTACAAAGCAGTCTCTTTTCAAACAATGAACTCAAGAGGCTATCTAAATTTACACTATTCAGTCCAGAATGGCCTGAAGAACAAGCACCAATATATTTATTTTTGTAAGGCTGATAACTGTTTCCTGTACCTTCAGATTCATAGCAAATTGCATTACTACTTTGCTTTGCTACATTAGATGGATGATTCTCTCCAGCTTTACCTAAACTTTTCCCTGGTATATCAACACTTTCGTATTTATTATCACCATCTTTGAAATCAAAAACATAATTTCTTTGCTCTAAGTTGGAATTACTAGTGTTATCATTCTTGCCCTTAGCATCTTCTGGCTCTGGAAATTGCTTCAGAAAGTTATCCACATGCCGTTTTGCCTTCACTTGAATTTCGTCTGAGTGACTTCTCTTCCTCTTTAAGTTGACTGCTTTTCCATTACCAGAATTCTGAAAAATAGATGTATTAAGCATTCTCACAGCAGTAATTTTTCTGAGTTCCAGTATATCTAAAACCATATCTCCATGTGCTAAATACAAAACTGATTTTTCTTTACTGTCTTTGCACTAATGCTGGCATAATACTATATTGTATTATAAATGTCTTGTATATGCCATTCTGAGGATGCACTTAAGCTGTATCACAAAAAGATTAAATAAAAGCCCAGTACAGTATCTCCATGTGTGAAATACAAAACTTAATCTTTTTACTATCTTTGCATTAATGCTGGCATAATACTGAACTGGATTATAAATGTCTTGTAAAATTTCTAAGCATCAGTCTTGCATATGCCATTCTAAGGATGCATCTAAATTGCATCACAAACAGGTTAAATAAAAGCCAATGAATTTATGGCAATCTAACTGGTGCTTCATAAAATTAACCAGGAATTGATAAATACTTATTCTCTACTTATTGTTGTTGACTTGTTTTCAACCTGTTTGTGATATGGCTGTGATAAGTTTACTATGTGTTTAGGGCATGTTCTACTGTAGTGTGAATGCACCTTAATGCTAATGGCATTTGTGTATAATTACAGTTTGCACACAGCATAGATCAGATTTCAAAACATAACTTCTTCAGGGAACCTATGATGTACCCTTGTTAGCAAACAAATTCTTTGAACTCAAACATGGCATACAAAAATAGACTAATTTTCCTTTCCAAGAACTTAACAAAAATATGCAACAATACAAAATCTAAGCCTCATGTTCATGAATAAAACTGCTTGATTATGGATGATTGCTGTATAGTCATGAACAAGTAACAAAACTTTCATGTTTTCTTATAAAGTTACTGTCCCTCACTGGAGGGAAATCCCTTAGTCACTATTCCATAATTATATACCATTGCTTCCTACATAAGCCAAAGCAAAACTAGGAAAAAACAATTTGAGAAATTGGGAGTATGACACTTTTAACAAAAGTTTGAAATTTACATCACAGACTTCAGATTTTGTGTGTCCATGCTAAGTACAAATCTCTTTATACGCTGAATCGTTGTTTGTGCGAGATGTTGCAGCTCTTCAACACTTTTGTCTAATTTGTGTGTGATTCCACACAGATAAACTTGAAGATAAAAGTCCCCGTTATCATCTGATGTTATTAACCCATTCCTTCTTATGACAGGCATTTTCATAATTTTCTTTTCACTTATGGATTTCATAAACAATTGTGTGCGCTATTTCATAAACAATTCTGTGCGCTACCCTGACACAAATGCCACTCTGAATACATGGGTTTGTCAACATCAAAATCATGCTTTTGAGCCAAAATCTTGATAGTAAAATCTTTCAGTGCTATCACCATGTTTTTATATTAAGTAAGCTGTTATAATGATTGATACAGTACTTGAATTTTTATATGAAATCATAATGCATATGCAGTGGGTAAAATGTAAATAAAGTAACACACATACATGATCCAAGTTACTGTTTAACATTTGAAGAGCTGAGTGCTGAAAAAAAGATATTTGTCCCAAGACAACTTGCACTAATGCTTTCAATAATGTATTTTTCAATCAAAGCAGAACTTATATATAATAATGACCATAGTAATAGTAAAAATGCAGATAATAAAAATGGTTAATATGATAATGTTTAAGTAAATAATATTACAGTACAGTATTATAAAACTGGACTGGAAAGAAATATAAGAAGCTATAGTAGTTAGCAGCTGAGAAAACGTTAGCTCACATTATCCCCCAACTTTGCATGTAAAACTTGGTTGCTATTTTTTAGCCATTTCTTGGGGGAAAAACACAGGGTCACTAAAATATGTTTGTCTATTGTAATGACATAATGCAACACCAGTTCCATCAATACAATGATGGGTATCAAACCTTTGCGCTAGATAAAAGGTAACTTTACATACCTCGAACCAATGAAAATAGTTTACCTTTTTTGAGTTTTCTTTAGCTTTAAAGATAGTAGGTACAGCATCCCTTTTCAAGAAGGATCGGTGACGTTTCCTAATAAAGCAATCTGGAGCGAAGTGATCTGAGCAAAGTAACGCTCTCTTTGAAGGAGACCAATTTTTCCTATTGAGGTTCACAATCCACTGCATAAGTATGTCTTCTCTGTTGTGTGGAAGTCTGTAATAAGTACAGTATTAAGATTAACTGGAAAACTGGTTTAAGACAAAAACATAACTCTTATAATAAGTTTTAAATATTATAATCTTCAGCAAACTAGTTTTAATTGAATATACTGTATACAGTAGTACCTCACTTTTACACAAGCAGAATACAAATGCACCAGTTTTCACAATTTTGTAGTCTGAAAGATACTTACCCATGTTTGCAAAATAATAATTAAATTTGTAGCTATGAAAGAGCACTTTAATCTGAGAGAGAGAGAGAGAGAGAGAGAGAGAGAGAGAGAGAGAGAGAGAGAGAGAGAGAGAGAGAGAGAGAGAGAGAGAGAGAGAGAGAGACTTTAAGAGAGAGAGAGAGAGAGAGAGAGAGAGAGAGAGAGAGAGAGAGAGAGAGAGAGAGAGAGAGTTATTTATTTTGGGTTTACTGTACATACTTCTGCATATTTAATATATATAATTATTCTAATATTTTATCATTTGCAATACTGATTTTCCTAAATGTTATAAATATCTACTAGGAGAGTCACATTTAACTTGCATACTTTATGCAATGAAAATAACAAAGTGACCACTTTGCTATTTTAAGTCGCAATACATGTTTTAAATAGTGACAACACAATTCATATACAGCATTATGCTAAAACTAAAAATCCATATTAGTGGAAAGGGGGGCAGGAACCAGTCTAGAACTTTACAAGAGTTTTATGCAAGCTATCCTTTGGCCTAATGTTCAGTGGAACCCTTTAGAATACATTCAGATATTTTCTGATAAAGTTTATATGAATTGTTAATGTATGAATAATAAAATGAATTTTTTTTAACTTAACCCAGTCAGTTTATGTACCTTTAATCCTGCAGTGAGCAGCTTCCTAGACACACACACAAAAGGGAGAACCTTTAGTTATCCAGGTATCATTTTGGGTAGTGCCTGTGGTGTTAATAGTTGTAGTTCAATCATTTCAAGGATCAGTACAGCAAGTAACACCTTGCTGTCTTTGGCGCTGAAAATTAATTTTGTGCTGTACTTTTTTTTTTTCTTGTATCATCCATATCTCTATTGAGATGTCAGTATTTCTTGTTTCAATGGTGTGTGTGTACAATTCTCCACGTTTCTTAAATATTGCGTATATTTTTCCTTTGCTAGCTGGTAGTGCAGCAACAGCCTTATCAAAACAGCCTTGTTGTTATCACAACAGCCTTTGTAAAATACATTGTCTGAATTGGAAAAATTTGGGAAAATGGATGGCTTTTAGATTCGGTATCTGACAGGGTTAGCGTATTGGCTGGAATTCCATTGTCAGTTCCAAAATTTATCAGTTTTTTATGCTACAATACACAAAAACAGGTAATACACAGGGAATCTGGGCTTTTACTCTAGTAATGAGTGCTGGAACTGCAATCCTATTGAAAAGTTAACACCAAGGTAACTGTGAGTAGAAATGTTAAAAGCACTGCAGGTTCACAAAAAGTGAGGTAGGTAATTGAGACACACCCGAGAATCCACATGGCTTTTTCTTAGTGATGCTACCTTCTGTCTGACAAGAAAAATTCGGAGCCTGGGAGAATTTGGGACATGAATTTTAAAACAGAGCCTATACAACAATTAAATCTGGGCCTCATCTCACAGGTATTGGATCGTGGGTAATATCTGTATTTCTAAAGATGAAAACTGAATCTGTGTCTTGTCTGACAGATACTGTATTGCATTCCAAGTCAGCCCCTATGAAATGAAATCAAGGCAGATGTCCAAAGCAATTAGTACTGAATCTGCATACAGTTAATGCTAAAAGGACAACTAATCTCTGTATATACATATCCCTCCTGGTGGATATTCAAATGTGAATGATACTCTTACTCAGTTTCACTGAATTCTCTGTTCTGGATTCTTTTCATCAAAATCACAATAAAATAACATCATATTTGTCTGCTATAAATTGTCAGCTGGCTGTCCTTTCCCATCTGTTGCATATTGTTTGTGCATAGGTTTCTTGGCTACTTTCAGCAGTACTACTAAAGATAATGCTTATGTCTATGACAGTTTCTTTATAGTTGTCTTTATAGCAGACAAATATGATGTTATTTTATTGTGATTTTGATGAAAAGAATCCAGAACAGAGAATTCAGTGAAACAGTTTCTTCATTTGAATATCCACCAGGAGGATGCAGAGATTAGTTGTCCTTTTAGCATTAACTGTATGCATGTATAGATTGTCATCTGCCAGCAGAGGGTGTGAGCATTGAGGGTAGTCCATTCCTTTGGCCTCTGCAACACCTATAAGATATACCATTGGCTTGGTTCCTATATAATGTTGTCAGTCTCATGTATTGCTTTGCACTGAAGAGACCTTTAAACAATTATGATAACGTGACTGCGGCAGTGAAGATTCAAATAACACAGAAATAATGGATCCGGCTCGTACTTTTGAGACTGCTGCCATTTGATCAATTTTTACCTGTACGATTATCTTTGAAGAAAAAGTGCATGGGAACCTAACAGTAACTCAGGAATTCTTTTGCTTTTGTACAAACTTCCCACATGCATATTTAAACAGGCCACAAAAGAGGCTTGTGTTTTATATGCACACATTCTTCAGTACTGAAAAAAGAAACAACTAATTAAGATATTTAGAAAAAATAAAGATAAACATACCTGTGAAAGGTAATGCCTCTTTCCTTTGTATCCACTTCATTTCTATTTGGGCAGTGAGGAACTGCACATTTGGTCATCCTAGATAGATAAGCAATTGCTCCTCAGCTATCAAGACAGCACTATAATTCTTGTAGCTGTCCATAATATAATGGCAGCCACCATCCAAGCCCACAACAGCACAAGCTGTTTCAGCAACAGAAGGGCTGCAATAGAAATATTTTCAATAAATAATAATACAAATATGTTATAAAGCAAATAGATTCTTTAATTAGTGCAACTTTCTAAAAATATATGCCCCCACTAACTTAGCTCATTTAAAAAATACCCTGAAGAGTAATAACTTGGAAAGAAATTTGGCAAAAATATCACAGCCTCATGAGAACTCAATTGGGAGATTGCATATGTCTCTACAATGCTGGATTCTTATTTCTTGAAATCAGGTATTTTTAAACAACAATCTTAAGATTTGTAAAAACTTAAGATTTTTTATACACATTTTATATAGCCTTAAATATGTTGTCTGCTCATTTTAAAGATATGTTCCACAGCAGAAAAAGTTCCCATAGTACCATCTGCTCATCTGAGCTCCAAAGCTCTCTCTAGTGACAGTTGAATCATCCCAAGTGTTATCTGAATTATTACCAAGGAGAAAGAGGGATGGGGAGGAAAGCTTTGAACAATTTCATAAAGTGATGAGGTTTTCTAACAAATACATTTCAGTTTTAAAAATTCTATATATTTTATCACACATAACTAGGATAGTCTTAGTAGCCAAGAAGCTGTTTAAGAAGGAGAACTCTCATCAGTCCTATAAGGTAAGATTAATGCCCTTGGAGCTAAACGGACTGCTGAAGTTAGAGCGTAGTAGTCCACAAACTTTTAGGGCTAACAAGGGGTTATGAAAATGGACAGATACCTAATTAGTAAGACTGATTTGTACTGGGTGACACTCATGACAAGACTTCTTACCCTTTTTGTTGAGGGGCACCTCCTGGGTCCACCTCCTGGGTCATTTTCCTAAACTTCCACTGACCAGCAATGGGAGAGTAGGAGGTGGGTTAGGAGTACAGAGGGTGACAAGTAAAAGGAAGGCCAAGCATGGCAGCGCTTCTTCAATCTCTAATGAGACTCTCTCCATCCTCTCCAAAACCCTCCAGGAACCGAGACAACGCAGGCATACACAAAGGGATCAGAGCAGGGTCTGCTGGGGCAGCCAAAGAAGGAGCAGCAGAGTAGGTTCTCATGCTCTTGGTTGGAAAAGCAACTGTCGAGATGTCTCCAAAAATACGTTAGGAAGCCCATAATGCCTCTTGCAGTTCATTTTTCTTCTAGGGATGACTCAGAATCATCTTTTCAGAAACAGGAGAGGTGGGTTCTGAAGCGGGAACAAAGAGGTTATGGGAACTGACATTGTTCCAGCTAAAGAAGCAATCAGAGACTTCTATGCATACCCTGCTTGGCCCATGCAGGGACCAAATGGCTGGACACTGTACCAACAGCTAAAGCTGGGGTAAAGGCTAGTGAAAAGCAAGGAAGAGCTGGTGAGAAAGGCAGTGTTTTCCCCTCTGAAGACACCAACAGCGCCTTTCTCAACTTTCTGTACCTGGACCAGTACCTCTTCACTGGGCAGGCAACCACAAAGTTCACCCATATCGTCAACAGGAACAATTAAAATGAATTTTGAAGCTGGAGAATCCTCAGGCCCCATCATTATTACAGTAATCATAACCAAAATCATAAACAAGCCAATCATTAGTGAGAGTAGTGCAAATCTTCTGTTTATGAAAGCCAAAGAAGTGACACTGTTGTTCAAGTGAGTTGAGGGTTCCCCCACCTGTTACTCACCTGCCACTATTTAACTATTCTGATAACAAAGTTTTAATGATGATGCCAGCTTTTGCCAAAGGTAATCCATAAAAAAGACAAAGATTTGTATTCTCACTCTGCATCTGGTTGTATGCTGGCGCTGAAAACACTAAGGCTAGCCTTCTAAGGAGTTAAAGAGATTTTAAATATGGAACAGGCCTAGTTTCTTCTGACAGTTTAAATGCAATTTTTATGACTGAACAGGAAAGAACCATATTTGGATGCATATATGTTTTGAAAATTCCGATTACTGAAGTAAATGACCGTTGTCATAAGATTTTGATCTTTATTTTTGTCGGACTGGTTGGCTGAGGGTTGACTCAAAGCACACATACACTCGTACATACCAAAGTCTAATGATAATGAGGACCATAGTCCAGCAGAAAACCATATCCTTGACATCGAGGAGGTTTTAGGATGGGAAGGGGGGTAAAAAGAAAATACTGTAACCTAAAACCAAAGTACAATATGTAAGCATGTAAGCAAGCATACATTTCTATATGGTTTACGATGCTCTATGGTAGGTTAGTTCGACCCCTGGGGCAGGTAAGACCTGGTGCCTTAGATGAGGTTGGGTAAAGGAGGGTTAAAGGTGGTTATCATACATCCCAATACTTCACTAAATGATTTACAGCCTCCTAGGTCAGGTTAGGTAGGTGATCCTGAACGTCAGAAGTAAGCATATCTTAGTTTAACCAGACCAGTGAGCTGGTTAACAGCTCTCCTAGGGCTGGCCCAAAGGATTAGATTTATTTTTAAGTGGCTAAGAACTTATTGTGGAATCCGAACGACATTATAGCGAGAAATGAATTTCTATCACCAGAAACAAATTCCTCTTGTTCTTCACTGGCCAGTCAGAGATTCGAACTCGCGACCAACAGAGTGGTAGCTGAGAACGGAACCTGCTCACCCAGCGAGGAACTAAGAGATCAGGGTACCCCCACTTAAGTAGGATCTGGCTTCCTAGGTTAGGTTAGTCTGTAATTTCCTGCCATAATCCTGGTTTCTGATTGTGCTCCTCATTTTTATTTGAGTACAGATACATTGTATTTTATGCCTGTATTGGATTATAGGAATGGAAATAAAATTTAGGCCAGAGGCCAAGTGCTGGGACCTATGAGGTTAATCAGTGCTGTAAGGAAAATTAGAGCAAAAAGGTTTTAAAAGTGTAACAGGAGGAAAGCCTCGCAGTTGCACTATGAACAGTTATTAGGAGAGGGTGGACAATAAGGTGGGAGAAAGAGAGGTACAGTAAAAGGAATGAAAGAGGTGGCAGCTAGTGGCTGAAGGGACGTTACAAAGAATACTGTAACACATTTCTGTATGTTGCTGACCAGGAATACTCCAAATATGGCTGATTGGCATACTTCCAGTTAATTTAAAAGCTGATTGAATACACATTTCAATAAGAGAATAGAATATAGAATTTTGGCCAAAGACCAAGAGCTGGAAACTATGAGGTCATTCAGCGCTGAAGGGGAAATTGAAAGTAGAAAGGTTTTAAAGGTGTAGCTGGAAGAAAGTCTCGCATTACAAAACAAAATTAGATGAGGGCAAAAAGTAAGATGGAAGAAAGAGAATATGAATGGAAGTAAGTAAAAAGGAATGGAAGTTAGGGGGTGAAGAGGCACTGCAAAGAACCATAAGTAATGCCTACATTAACCCCCCTTGTAAGGTCGGTTTGATTATAAGGTAAAGTAGAAGAACAATGTTACCCATTTCCATAGGTTACTGACCAGAAATACTCTAAATAGGGCTGTTTGCCGTATTCCCTGTCAACTTATAAGCTGATTTAATACGCTTCAACAAGGACACATCCTAACCTAACCTTGCTTAACTTGAGTGTCGTGCCCAGATCTGGCCGGGTCCTGACTCTCCCAACCCAACCTAGCAACGTAAAGCAACTCCCACAAGTCTCAATTTATCAAAAGCTTACCACTGAAATGATAAATCATGCATTGCAGATTGACGTGAGCTCTGCTTTTCTGCGTCATCATTACCTTGCCGATTACAAGAGTATAGCCTAAGTAACCTCTTATTGGTAGTCTTATTCAAGTTTTAGAATTCCGATGTTAGGGATATAACTTAACAGCAGAAAGGTGTCATTAGCATGACATAACTCTTCTACCTAAGATCATCTAACTCCACACAAACCAATAATTTTATCTTAAATTCGAACCTGTAGTAGCACGGTGGTTGGACGCTGAAATAGTAGTAGTTGTGATGTAACTGTGAAGCGGCTCACGTCACTAGTCACGAAAACAACAACAGATTGATAGTGGTGGTAGTAGTAGTAGATGAAATTTGTCTTTGAAACGGCTCCCTTGGTCGTTCTATTTCTCCTTTACTTGTGCTTCTTTAAGTATATTGTCTCTATATAGTACGAGATATCTTTGAAGAATTTGTTCTTGTTTTCAAAATCTTCTTTCGACAGATCTGCGATTAGTATGTTAGCTATTAATTTCTCTTTATCTTCTTGATATGGTAGCAGGGGTAGCAGTAGTAGTAATGGTAGTAGCAGCAGCAGTAGAGCTGTACGTATTTAACAGCTCCCTCGCTTTTGCTCTTCCTTGCATTTGGTTCTTGTTTAATTAAGTTAAATTCTCTATGGCATGATTTTATTTTGTACATTTCTTGCTCTCTGTTTCTTCATTAAATTTGAGCGATCGTGCGGCTAGGACGTGTCTGTGAAGTGCTTTGTGTAAAAGTGAATACGAAGAAGAGGAAGGAGAAAGAGAAAATAAATACTGTAGAAATTAAATCAAGTAAAGGGAAGATCAAATATCATACGAACATCATCTCATAAATATCGAAACAGCACGTAAAGATGGAACTCTGAAGAAAATACTGGAGAGGGATGAAATAACCCAAATCAAGAGAGAGTCAGCAACCTGCGGACATTGCTCTGGAGAAGTTGATGATGAAGGAACTTGCTGTGAAATGCGTGACACATGGTTTCATTATGAATGTTCAGGTATCGAGGTCAGATACACACCCATACTTTGCAGTGATAACATATTGTACATCTGTAATAATTGCAAGAGGCCTGAACAAAGAACACACAAAAAGCTCATTGAAGATGAACATGAAGAAATAAAAGAAAACACAGAGATATTAACAAAATTGATTCAGGATTCGGCTCAGAAAACTAGTGACGTAATGATCAACATAGATGAAAAGAAGTTAAGTATCCTTGGTTTAACCAGACTACTGAGTTGATTACAGCTCTCGTAGAGAGGGCTGGCCCGAAGGATTAGACTTATTTTACGAGGCTCAGAACCAATTGGTTACCTAGCAGCGGGACCTACAGCTTATTGTGGAATCCGAACCACTTTATATCGAGAAATGAATTTCTATCACCAGAAATAAATTCCTCTAATTCTTCATTGGCCGACCATAGACTCGAACGCGGACCCAGCAGAGTGCTAGCCGAGAATATACCGACCCGTCCAACGAGGAACTAGCGTAGATGAAATGCAAAACAAAATTTATAAAGATGTAAAGACCATGACAAACATGACAAAACTCATGCTGAATCACTAAAGACAAAAAAAAAAGTGCTTTTGATCAAATCTACAAACGAAGAGAGCACAGCAGCAAATGAAAATGGACAAATTACGAGTAAAATAACGCGCCAGTTGAACAGGTTAAAACAAGAGATGGAAACTTATTTGTAAGATTTACAGACAGGAAAAACTTAGAAAAGGCAAAAATGGAGATTCAGAAAATCATCAGTATATCAGTAAATGAGAAGGGTAAACTTGAGCCAAAAATACAAGTAGTCTATGTCCCCTAAGGATGAAGATGACATTGTCGATAACATTGTAAAGAAAAGTCCATGGATAGGTAACCTCATTTCTGAAAATGACGACCTAAAAATTGTAAAGGAAATGATAGCCAAAGATGACAAATATAAACACTATATCATCAAATGCACACAACAAATCGAAAGGCTATCTATGTATAGCCGTTGCAAATTATACGGCTGCTACATGCCCTATCAATGCTTTTAATGTCATGAATTTGGTCATAGCGCAACAAATTGTAGAAATGACCAAGCTTGCCGTAGATGTAGTGAAAATCACAAATCAAATGAATGTGCTAGCAGCATCTTCAAGTGTTGTCGTGGTGACGTCCGCCTTGGTCTCCTTGTCTGTGATTTGCCCGCAGAAACCAGGATGCGGTGTTTTGTCGCGAGAACGGAGGGAGTTTTATCGCCTGGTTTATTGCTGCCCTCGAAAGCAAGAGGGTGACGCAGAGGACTTTCTTCCTCAGTGTCTGTCATTCTGCCTCACACCCAAACGCGAAATGAGCGCCGTATTTAGTCTGCTAATGATGTTTGGGGCTCGTCAGAAGTCAAAACTATACGCCGTGTGGTTCCGTTAATGACTTCTGAATACAGTCGACGTGAATCGTAAATGGCAGGGCCAAACCGTCCGAGAACCCCCAGAACGTACCTGAAGGAGGTACGTCGTAGTTAGTCTGTTAGTGGCGTGGGTGTTCTCCGAGGAAGGAGCTTTCAGAGGCCTCGACTTTGTCACCGTTAAAGGCTCTCAGAAGGTAAAGCGGCCGTAGTAAGTCCATTAATGGCGAAGCCAAAACTGCTGTTTATCGTCGCTCCTCGGGTCACCAGTTGTGAGGTCAAAGAGACAGAACTGGGTACTAACTGATTTATTTGTTGTTGTTGTTGTTGTTTCAGATTTAGCTGGCCTTGTGCCAGCACGGGCTCTTGCTTCTAGAGCAGCCCGTAACGATGATTTATTTACCTGGGCACAGGTATGCATAGCAGCGTGCGGACGTGACCCGCACACTGAGTGAGAGTAATTTGTGTTTGTTAACAGGCAAACAAATAGCATTATTAAGAGACATAATGTACATACAACGATAAAACATATATCGGCGAAAAGGCCAGGAAATTCTACATATGAATATATACATGAGATTCTTGCTGTGTTTATAAATACGATATATGATCGTGATTAATGAGAAATGAGGAGACGTCTGACGTCTTTACAAACCATATATATATATTGCATATTACAAAAACCTGTTACTATCATATTAGAAACATTGCATTTATTAGAAAATACCTAAACGAAGATACTCTGAAAACAGCAACTTGCAACCAAATATTTTCGAGGCTTGATTACTGCAACGTTATATACTACGGTCTCCCTAACTACCCACTAAGAAAATTGCAAGGAGTACAAAATAGAGCTGCCAGGTTAATAACAGGACTACGTTCCCGTGACAGAATAACCCCAGCACTAATTGAGCTACATTGGCTCCCATTAAAGTTAGAGTAGAATATAACTCACAAATTACAGTCTTTAAAGCACTAAAATATGATGAACCAACATATCTGAGAAACTGCTTAAGCTTCTTTAGACCCGAAATGAATATTGTAATCAGACATGCAAGTGAAGCATATAAGCTATTTGAACCTAGAACAAATTGTACGTCAGGCGAGAGAGCATTTGTACACTGCGCACCAAGACTATACAACAAAGTACCGCCTGCAACGAAGAGCATAAAGAAGAATGCAAATTTAAAAAGGAACTAAAGACTCTCCTATTCTGCAGGAGCTGCGATACTGACGAGAAAACACTGAAAGACAATTATAAAATATAAGAAGCACCTTATTTTGAAAACGTACATGGGCCCGCCAGAGAGGGAATTATCCCTGTGGAGGGCTGTACATAAAACCAAACAGAGTGAAACAAAGTGAAAGTGAAGTAGACAGATCTTCGAGAAGTAAGATGTTAGCTCTCAGCTAATCTTTATCTCCCTGATGTGGCTGCTGCATGAACCTAAATCTGTTCCTGATATCATTGCATCCAGGACAATATAAAAAATGCTCAAAGTTTTCATTTACCCCTTCACAATATAAACATTTATTTTCTTCTCTTCTTAATCTTATCCCGTTATTGGCCTCTATCGCGTTAAATCTAACTCTGCTTATCAGCATTCTTTATTTTTTGGTGTTCATCTTATGCTTAGGCTACTTTAAATTTTCAACGTATTTTCTGTGTTGACTTTTCATTAATTTCTCTTTTCCTTGGTTTTTTTGCCCATTCTTTTTTCATAAATTCTTAAATTATATTTCTTCAATCTGTTCAATTTTACCTCTATTTATGCATGATATGGGTAAGTCTAAGTATACCTTAGTTTAACTATACCACTGAGCTGATTAACAGCTCTCCTAGGGCTAGCCCTAAGAACCAATTGGTTACCCAGCAACGGGACCTACAGCTTATTGTGGAATCCGAACCACATTATAGAGAGAAATGAATTTCTATCACCAGAAATAAATTCCTCTAATTCTTCATTGGCCGGCCGGGGACTCGAACTCTGGCCTAGCAGAGTACTAGTCGAGAACTCTACCGACTCGTCCAACGAGGAACTTTGATATGGGTAAGAAAGCACAAAAATTCTACCTCCAAGTTCATGCAATTTACGTGAAAAATCCCTTAGGATCAATTGGTCTCATTGCAGCTAATAAGAGGTAAAAAATCAGTGTCCAGAAATCTCTTGGATCCTGCATTAATACTGCTAACAAAGAAAAGTTTTATTAATTTTAGCCCACGGCACTACACGCTTTACCCCATTTTGCATAAGATGTTCGAAGGAGATTTAAAAGAATAAAAATAATTTAAAAGATTTAAAGGATCACAGTAATACTTGCGATTGTTCTTTGCCTGTACGTAGTTAATCATAAACAGCTGTTGCTCACCTGAGAAGTAGCTACCTCAGATATCATGACTTCTGAGTGCATTCAGTTGGTTACATAAGGTTTTAATCTTAGTTGTTGTTGTTGGTAAAACTGTGGCTTCTCTGTCGTATTTTGTTGCTTTGTATGTAGTTTGATTGGAAAATGCCTTAGAGTAAAGGAAAATGTTCCTATACTACCATTTCATGTTCCTCGTGACCATGTATTCTTGTTACGATATATATATATATATATATATATATATATATATATATATATATATATATATATATATACAGTATATATATATATATATATATATATATATATATATATATTTGTATATATACAGTATAATATATATAAATATATAGCCAATATATATATATATATATATATGCTTTTATATACGCTTGTAAATGAAGCATGTCCAAAATGTGTGTCTGGTTAAAAGCATTGACCATTAGATTCTACATATGTGTCTGGTAAAAGTGACATTAGATTCTACATATATATATATATATATATATATATATATATATATATATATATATATATATATATATATATATAGTTTTATCACCTATGTATGAATTTTTTATATCCACAAATATTAAACCACAACTATTACTTAATATTGAATTCACCATATCTTTATAGAAGAATGGTCAAAACGAGGGTGTATAAACCCATGGCCCTTGTTCAAATCCTTGCCGGTTATGACTTAAAAATTTCTTTTGGGATGGTTATTCTTAAGGTATAGTGATTTCTTATCAATTTATACTATGTAATCTTTTTTTAAGCAAGAGGGTGTATACCCGCACAATATTATTAATTATTAGTACAAGTAGGCCTATAGTAGAAGTAATGTTTATTAGTACCCCTTTATTCCATTTATTTCAACATTTACGGAATCTTGGTAAATTAAGTGTTTTATTTATTCCATTCCATAAAATAATATATAGATAAAATATACCGTAATTTCTATTTTTATGATACACATATGACGTATATTCACAGACTTGTCCGTTGAAGTAAAGGCATTTAACTGTATCCTCATACAGGAAGCACTGTAGATTTCGTTTAGTTTATGTGCTAACATAATCAAGGAATTGCCAGTTTTCTTTCATCATACAGTAATGGGTGACTAATACATTTTTGTTTCTAACCTAAACCTAGACAGAACACAGGAGCTAGCTATTTTCGCTAAGATCTTTTGACTGAGTAAATCTGCTCCAGAAGGTATATTTCCAGTATTAGGAGTTTTGGTATATAGGCTGGAAATACATTAAGGCTCAGGTTGTAGGTCTGCAGAAGCAAAATTTGCCAAACTACTGTCAAGGATATATTAGAACGAAAATGGCTCCTTATATTACGAAATTTCATGTTTTCGATATTTTGCGATTCTTTCCTTTTTGGTTTGTAGATATTTATCAAGGAATTCAGGACTGACAATACGCAATGCCCGCAGGACATTTAGAAAAATAGATACTTGCCTCAGTAAAGCTTTGAAGTCGTTTTTGAACAACTTAACTATGTCCATTTTTATTCAGGCCATCACCTTAATATCAAAATATCAATTTTTTCTTATATGTTTTTACGAGATTTGCGCATTATCAGTCCCCAGTATTTGGATCAAGAAATGGAATACATAAGAAAAATAGGGACAGATTTATGTCATCCTTCCCATATACTAGATATTTTGTTATAATAAAGCCTGCAAAAAGTTTTATAGAGAAGGTAACATGGAGAAAGAAACCCCTAAGAACATTCTTAGCTTGCCTTATTTTAGTAGTTTTGAAAACATAAAATCATTGTTAAAATCTTTTAATGTCAGCCTCGTTTTTTCCTATAATAACACACTAAAAGGAATGTTAATGAAAAATAGCCCTAAAGAAAACAACAACATAATATATAAAATTCCATGTTTGGACTGCCCCTCTTTTTATATTGACCAATCTAGCAAAGATCCAGTGCTATATTCATTCATTTAAGTGAAAACTCTCACGGGATAAATTGGACTGAAAGTTCAGTGATTGCCAGATCGAGAGATTTCTCTTCAAGAAATCTTTTGAAGTTCCCTATTATACAGCTTACTTCCAGCTGTAATTTTAACCTTAGCCCTGGCATGTATTATTTGGACCCCTGTATTGGAAAAATGTTCAAGAATGACCTAAAAGATAAAATCACTGACCTAATTACAAATTAGTTACCTTATATATATTTTCTACGTATTCTTATGTTTAATATAGATTTTTATTTGTAAAAATGTTCATCTTGCAAAAATTTTTATTGTTTACAAAAAAAGAGAGAATTATTTTGTTGTACTAACATTTTTTGTGGTCAGTCACCTCCTTGTGTAATCTTTTAATTGTCCTGTCTCTGCTTCTTAAAGGTTGATCCTAATCCTTTGTGAAACCTCTTAAATATTTGAACCTGCTTTGTGTCGGATTCCAGGTACAGATTTTTTCCTTTGTAATCCCCATCTATCATTTATATGAGCTTTCTTTGTAAATTTACTTTTACATTTCTTCAGTCTGCAAAGTAAAGGACGACAGTCGAAAGGCCTCACAGCACCCCAGTGTTTCTCTTTCCTTCGTGGATTTCGTCTTTATTTATATAATCATCACTTTCCATATTTTCGTGATTCAGTTATACATAGGTTTATTACTGCACATGTTATATACACAAAACTTTACGTAACAGTTCTTCATTTATATAAGTAAATTAATTTTGGGAACTGAAAAAAATATTTACATTAAGAATGGTACCAGCATGAAGGACGATTAAGCGACTACCTTTCCCAGTAGGGGGTTTAATCCCGGCTGTTCGACGTCTTATGCCATGAGGTCAGCTTAACACTTAAGATAGGAACTGGCAGCGCTGTAAAATTCTTTCGCCATGTTTAAGAAGAAACGTGTTGTTTTATTATTGTTAAAAACTTGAATATTACTAGGGATTTTAGTAATCGGCAAAAATTGATCAGAAGCCGATTATAGTTGCGTTGTATAACTTATGCTGCCTTCATTAAAAGTTAAGTATACCTTAGTTTAACCAGACCACTGAGCTGGTTAACAGCTCTCCTAGGGCTGGCCCGAAGGATTAGATTTATTTTACGTGGCTAAGAACCAACTGGTTACCTAGCAACGGGACCTACAGTTTATTGTGGAATCCGAACCACATTATGACGAGAAATTAATTTCTATCACCAGAAACAAATTCCCCTAATTCTTCACTGGCCGCTGAAGAGTCGAACGCTGGGCCAACAGCGTGGTAGCCGAAAGCTCTGCCCACCCCTCCAATGAAGAACTATTCTGCCTTATACCATACAACGTGAGTCAGAATATTTGATGTGGCAGAGCCGGTCACCGCCCATGCCCTACCCTTTTCGCCATGAAGGACCCGATAGGGTACAAGTACTTTCGTCTTATCACCAAGACATGGTCACAGCAACTAAATATATACAGAGACAAGGGCGTTTTTGTTTGGTGGGTATAAGTCCTAAGGGAATACAAAAAGGTTGGGAGATCACAAAACAGTCAACAGATTAACATCGAAATCAGCCTTTTGGTAATACTCTTTATTTTGTCTTTCAAATCCTTCTGGAACATATGTTTTATAACAGGGTCAAAAGAAAATAATCCTGGGATTAAATTAAGATTATTCTCCCAGGTCAACTGAATCATAGCGGATTCCAACAAGTTCGTGGAAATAGTTTCATTACTTCGTAATATTACATTGCTTTGTGCCCAATTGATTCTGTGGGACTTTTCACTTAGATACAAAAATAGAGCATTATTAGCCTGGCCTTTTCTTACTGAATATTTGTGTTGTCTTAATCTAGTATTTAATTCTTTACTGGTCTGACCTAAGTAAAATAAATCACGTTCCATACAAGGAACTTTGTATACAATATTGCTATCTTTTTGGGGTTATTTTTATAAGCATGTTTTTTTATATTGTATGTGAAGGATACATTTGTATCAAACAATTTTAAAAAAGGTTTTACAGCTTCAAATCCAATAAAATGTGGCAAACAAAGGGTGTTTGAGGGCACTCCTTTTTTTCTTTTCTATTTTTCATAGAAGTTCTTTGTTGCTTTATTGTAACAAAAATATCCTTAATGTGGGTTGGATAGCATAGATCTCTTCCTATTTTTTTGGTATTTTTGAATCCTTGATCTAAAACCTCAGGACTGACAATTCGCAAGGCTCGAAGAAACATTGATGAAAAATCTGAAATTTTGATATTTATATGATGCCCTGAATAATAGTGTGCATATGTCAGATTATTTGTCTTTTTCCCATAAATAGTAAATTTAACATTAAAAGGCTCCCGTTTAATGTAAATGTCCAAAAAGGTAAAAATTCATCTTCTCTAACTCGAGTGTAAATTTAATAGAAGGGACTTGATCATTTAGTTGAGCCAATATGTCATTTACTTCTAAATCTTTGGGTATGATGGCTAAAATATCAAAATCTTGTTACAGGGAAATGGAAAAGGCGTTCAAAAAATTCCATATATAAATTTGAAAGAACAGGTGAAAGTGGGTTTCCCATTGCCATACCAAATGTTTGTTTAAAAAATTCCCCGTTGAAAATAAATTTACGATCACATATGCATTATCTTATTAATTCTATGACGTGGTTAATTGTTAATGGCAATGGTGAATTGCATAAACTTGATTTGCCATCAACACTTAGCCAGGTCATAGAATTAATAAGATCATGTATATGTGATCATAAATTTATTTTCAACGGGGAATTTTTTAAACAAACATTTGGTGTGGCAATGGAAAACCCACTTTCACCTGTTCTTTCAAATTTATATATGGAATTTTTTTAACGCCTTTACATCGCCAAGATTTTCCATTTTCCTGTAACATGGTACCGTTTTGTTGATGATATTTTAGCCATCATACCCAAAGATTTGGAAGCAAATAACATATTGGCTCAACTAAATGACCAAGTCCTTCTATTAAATTTACACTGGAGTTAGAGAAGATGAATTTTTTCCTTTTTTGTACATTTATATTAGACAGGAACCTTTTAATGGTAAATTTACTATTTACAGGAAAAAGACAAATAATTTGACATATGTGCGGTACACTGTTATTCAGGGCATCGTATAAATATCAAAATTTCAGTTTTTTCATCAATGTTTCTTTGAGCCTTGCGAATAGTCAGTCCTGAGTTTTTTAGATCAAGGATTCAAAAACATCAGAAAAATAGGAAGAGATCTATGCTATCCAACCCATATTATGGTTCTTTGTTACAAATCGGAGAGAAAAAAAGAAGTGCCCTCAAACACCCTTTGTTTGCCACATTTTATGGGATTCGAAGCTGTAAAACCTTTTTTAAAATTGTTTAATACAAATGTATCCTTCACATATAATAATATAAAAAACATGCTTATAAAAAATAGCCCCCGAAAAGATAGCAATATTATATACAAAGTTCCTTGTACGGATTGTGGTTTATTTTACTTATGTCAGACCAGTAAAGAATTAAATACTAGATTAGAACAACACAACTATTCAGTAAGAGCAAGCCAGACTAATAATGCTCTATTTTTGTATGTAAGTGAAAAGTCCCACAGAAACAATTGGACACAAAGCAATGTAATATTACGAAGTAATGAAACTATTTCCACGAACTTTTTGGAATCTGTTATGATTCAGTTGACCTGGGAGAATAATCTTAATTTAAGCCAAGGATTATTTTCTTTTGACCCTGTAATAAAACATATGTTCCAGAAGGATTTGAAAGACAAAATAAAGAGTATTATCAAAAGGTAGGTACTGATGTTAATCTGTTGACCGTTTTGTGATCTCTCAACCTTTTTGTATTCCCTTAGGACTTATACCCACCATATATAAATGCCCTTCTCTCTGTATATATTTATTTGCTGTGGTAAAAGCCGAAAGTACTTAGTATCTCAATTTTTCACTCTTTCCTTCGTGGCTGTATCTTTGTTCGTATAATCATCACGTTTTTACCTATTAGTGACTTAAAATCAAACATACATACATACATATATATATATATATATGTTTGATTTTAAGTCATGTTTATAGGTAAAAATGTGATGATTATATGAACAAAGATACAGCCACGAAGGAAAGAGTGAAACAATGATACACACACACACACACACACACACACACACACACACACACACACACACACACACACACACACACACACACACACACATACATATATACATATATATATATATATATATATATATATATATATATATATATGTGTGTGTGTGTGTGTGTATCTATACACACATATGTAATTTAAGAATATATGCTTTAACTGCTGCACTGTAGATGAAGGAAAAACCTGAATATAAAACGCAATAGATCGTAAGGAGCTTCTCAAAGTTGTCTGCAGCTTCCACGCTTTCCCGTTTTTGCTGAATATTAATGGTATATTTCTTCACAGAATTCAGCCTGTCAGTTCAGTCCTTTTTGTTTTGGCATTCCTTTTCTTCTCTCTCCCAAAGTATCCTAAATGTGCACCCTTCCAACCAATACCTATTTTCCAGTTTCGTTCTACTAAATATTAGTTCCTAGAGTTTCGACTATACTGCTCCGTATATGCTACTAAGTCTTTGTGCAAATATTAACAGAATTTTAGGACAAAAGATTTCTTTTCTGAAAAGGTCATTAAGATCTTTCTTTATATTTCTATCATGGCGCTTCTTGAATGTCGTTGTTTCTTTGCAAGAGATGTGATGTTTGCCTTCATTAAACGAGATTTAGCCAATTTTTTTTTTTTTTTTTTTTTTTTTTTTTTAAGCAGAACCACTTCATTTGATTAATGACTCGGAATCTTTTCAAGAGAAGAAGAGATTCCGATCTTGATGAGACAGGAGCCAGATCATCAATCAAAATGGAATCGGATCCTGAGTGCGGCTTAGTAAATTCCATCCAGGGGCCTTATGTTTCTTAACCACCTTTATGTCCGGAGTTTATCTGTCAGTTGATTCATTCTCCCTAATATTAAAAGAGGCTATTCCTTAGTACAATCATTAAAGTACGTTTAATTTTTATATCAGCAACAATACATTGTTTGTCAATATAAAAAAAATGATATTAAGAAATGGGCCTCGATCTGTGTAAGTTTTGAATCAAGGGTTTCATTACTGACATGGTCAAAACCAGCCTTAAAATCAAGGCTAATCGTTTATGCTTCATGTCTAGAATCTAGGAATTTCTGTACATTGGTCCAAATGACACAAAAAGAGTCTTCAGAAGTGAAAGATTACTCAAAATTCCATTCCAGTCTGTCTGAAGCATTAAGCCTTACCCCTGCAGGTGGGCAGTGCTGTCAGTGCACCTCATGCGGTGCACTGTAGTCATTACTTAAGGTTCTTTGCAGCGTCCCTTCTGCCCCTAGCTGCAACCCCTTTCATACCTTTTATTATACCTCCTTTCATATTCTCTTTCTTCCATCTTACTTTCCACCTTCTCCTAACAATTGTTTCTTAATGCAACTGCTAGGTTTTCCTCCTGATACACCTTTCAAACCTTTTTTTACTGTCAGTTTCCGTTGAGCGCTGAATGACCTCATAGGTCCCAGTGCTTGGCCTTTGGCCTAAATTGTATAATCTATTCTATTCTATTCTATTCTGATTTGTAACTTGCTCACAGATTCAAAAGTGAAGTCAAAAGCTCTTAATTCATCACAATCAGTAGGAGAAAAAGAACTCAGTCATTCCCCATGGTGAACAAAGAAATTTATATCATACACTATAGATGCTTTTCTGTCACCTTCCTGTATCTTATCCATGATAATCAAGAAAACAGTCAAAAATTTTATCATCTTTGGATTTTAGTAGATGTATCACAAATAAATGTTTTATGCTTCCTTATAAACACCGGCGCTTATGGACATGCACGGATGGATGATATTTTAATATATATTGCTAACCGTATTAGAACGAAGTGAAGTAATATTTAGACCCAACTCCCATAGACTTCCAACGAAAGTTCCCCATAGAATACCGATAAAAAGCGAGCGATTGGGAAAAAGAGATAGCATTCGTTAATCATCCTAAATGTTTTACGGGAGACATGAAAAATCGTCTACGAGATCTATGGCACGAAATCGGACGAAGGCAATGACGCTGAAAACAGAAGGGGAAAATGGATCAGACAATATGGAAAAGTTTGTCGTTCCCTGAGAGGAATGGGAGATTTATTTTGTCTCTTAACATTAAGCATCGCTCTCTAAAAACGCCGTTCAATTCATCACCCCAGAAACGACCAAAGTTTTGTCATTAGAGGATTTTGTTTCAACTACCGATGATGATCTAAAGGAGAGCGCTGTGAATATTCATGTGTTCTTGATTACCCCTTATTTAAGAAGCGGTTAAGAAATATCGAAATTGGATAAGAAAATTGCCGCCATTTTCAATAAATATCTAAATGGGCGTATGAATTGGAAGGACCTTTTCATATTTCATTTTCAGACGGTAAGAAAGCGTTACTCGTATCCGCAGTAAAAAAAAATAACAGTAGGCCTGTGGAAGTTTGTCCAATTTTTCTTTGGGAAGAGTAGTACCAGAAGGGCTTCTCTTTCGAGACGCAGTTGCGAGCCTCACGAGCTGACTATACTGGTGGGTGACAGGTGGCCGGTAGGCTGGGAGCTGCCTGTCTACCTATTTAACGGGAGTCAAGCATTACTCCGCTCAGCCACGGAGTATTCTCTATTCTCTCTCTCTCTCTCTCTCTCTCTCTCTCTCTCTCTCTCTCTATATATATATATATATATATATATATATATATATATATATATATATATATATATATAATATATATATATATATATATATATATATATATATATATATATATATATATATATATATTTATGTATATATCTATATATTATACACATATATATAACTATAGATATGTATTATATATTGAGTATATATACATACATATATATTATATATTATATATATACTATATATATATATATATATATATATATATATATATATATATATATATATATATATATATATATATATATATATATATATATATATATATATATATATATATATATATATATATATATATATATATATATATATAAATATAATGCGTCTGTGCGTGTGTTTATAATCATACACAAACACACTCTTACGAGACGTACAGATCGCGAACTAGGATGAAATGTGTAGACAAATCGAGCATCAAGATGCAATTTTTGAGATCCTTCTACTCCTCGTAAGAATGAAATTTGCGCCGTATAACACAGCAGTTGCATGCAAATTATGGCCTTGGCAAAGGAAAAGAATCCTGTTTAAAATGAAACAGTGTACTTTCATTTTGAAAGTACAGTATATCTATCGAGTGTAGCTCATTTTACACAATTTTGCAAAGATAATCATAGCAAAAGAAAACTGTTGAAATAAAATACTACATTGCATTTTGCGAAGTGATATTCCTTGCAGATATTTGGGATTGTTATAACACGGAGTGCAAATCTATGCAGACCCCATTCCTGCGGGCAGCAGGTAATCCCCAGGACTTGCGGTAATCTTTTAATATACTTAGAATCCTTCCAGTAAATAGTAACTATTAAGCTCTTGCAGCATCCATTCCATGTATTTCCTAGGCGAATTTAGAGGTCCTCATTCAGGTTTTGGGTTTTTTGGGTGTTTTCTGTGTTTCAATAAATATCGAGTTTTAAAGTGATTTTTGTATTTCTTATTTGGGTGCCTTACGTTAAAGTAATAATTTGGTATTTCTTTCATAAATGTCGGTAGTTATACACAGGCAACAATAGAAATCTTTGGTTGACCATCTTTTCTCCGCCTTCTCGACAGGATTGAATCTAAGGCGATACGTTTGATCAGTGGCTCTGCCCATACTTACTTTTTGAGTCCTTCTTTCCTTCGTCACATTATTGATTCTGTTTCAGTTTTACAGGAAATATTTTGGCCACTGTTCCATTGAGTTTAAGTAGCGAGTTCGTCCCGCTCTCAAGCAGCCTTGTAACACTTGTCAAGCCACATCTTCCACATTTACTATTGGGAAATCATTAGTCATCGGACTGCAAGTTTGGAGAATATTTCTTTTGCATTGCCTCCAAAATTAGCACACTCATCTTGGAACCGTTTGACCTGATTCATGAATTACTATCCGTCGTAAGGAAGGGCTTGGATTGCTTTTGGTGTTAAGCAAGGTTTTTGGTCTCTCCTTTGCTTTGCTTTCTTCTGACATGGGCAACATACTCATATTTGGTACCTGTTTTAATTGGCCTTTACAGACATACATACATACATATATATATATATATATATATATATATATATATATATATATATATATATATATATATATATATATATATATATATATATATATATATATATATATATAATATGAGTCGGTTGATCAGATATCGATAGTTCAATCCCACCGACCGGCTGATAGTTAGAGGAATTTATGATAGAAATTCATATAATGTGGTTATTATATATAGTATAGCCACGTAAAATATAATCCTTAGCCCTAGAGAGCTGTTAATCAGCTCAGTGGTCTGTAAAACTAAGGTATACTTAACTTATATATAAATATATATATATATATATATATATATATATATGTGTGTGTGCGTGTGTGTGTGCTGCACAGGGAATCAGAATTTTGTGTCAGTGTATTTGTGGATATTAAGAACACTGTAGAAGTATAACGATGTAAACATTCGTAAAATTCCACAGCTCAAAAATAATATATCTAGGAAAAGTTATAATGCATTACTCTTTTATCTTACATCTTTGTAGATAACTAAAGGTTGTTATCTTGCTTATTGAGGTTTTAAAAGACTAAAAGAATTTTGTTATGAAGTTAGTGGTTATTATCTCGAGCGTTGCTATTTTCTGTGCTTTTAGGAAAATAATCACGTAAGGAAATGAGAGAGAGAGAGAGAGAGAGAGAGAGAGAGAGAGAGAGAGAGAGAGAGAGAGAGAGAGAGAGAGAGAGAGAGAGAGAGAGAGCTTGGTTTTCATTGTTATGTCACGACGGAAATAATTTGGTTTTGCTATGGATTGGAAGAAAATCATAAAAAAAAATCCATGAAAGACATCGAAATGTATATTGTACATATTACAAACACTTTCATCTCTAGCCAACATGATACAATTATGTTTTACCTTATCATTTAAATGCAGAAATTTGCGTTGATAATCCCATGACAGTAAATGAATATTAATTACAATTATTCCTACCGAATAATGTTCCTGAAAATGATACTTTAGGATTATGGCAAAGTAAGGGATCATTTAAATAAATGGTTTAACTAACACCGTCGACACCATTTCTTAGCCGGTCACCAGTCCTCTTTATTTCAGGCAACTTTCGGCAAACTGATGAAATATTCATAGTTATAAGCGTACTTTGATGTGGGCCCTTTTTTTTTTTTTTATCCCAACTCCCAATTTATTTTCCGATATCAGATAATCATATTTACTGGACAGTTGATAATTACGATTGCAAGTGGAGGAGGAGCCACATTCACCGTGTACCGTGATATTTACGGCTATCCTGCTGGTCCCCGGAAAGAGTTTCCGTAATTACCAGGCAATTTAGTTTCACGTAAAAATCCCGAAATTTATGTTTCAGATTCGGCAAAACATTTTTATATTTTTCTCTTCAAAAATTAACTTGTCAGTCAAGGGTCTGGATGCAGAGGGGGGAAAACGTATGTAACGAGTTCCAAGCTTGCAGAAAGTGTTCTTTTTTGGGCTCGGGAATGAATGGAATCTTTTATCTGTCTTAAGGAACATCATTCAAAATAAACTCGAATGTTGCATCTCCTTTGAAAAGCAACTGGCGCTTTTGGAAAACCTTCATCAAGTCTTTTTGGTGAAGGACAAGCCAATTATAATAAAACTGTTCTCAGGAAATAGTGATATGTTGATTTTGGTGACAATAAATGCCCATGAAGGGATATATATATATTCTGCATGTTTGCAGGTTAGTATCCATGGCAAGTCCTTTAAAGTAGATATATATAGCAATATATTATAGCGTGAAGCATAGTCCAGGTAACTATAGCAGCATGTTATATATAAATAGTTAATATTCTGCATGTTTGCAGGTTAGTATTGCCAAGTCCTTTAAAGTTAGTAGCAATATAAGCATGAAGCAGAGTCCAGCTAACTAGCATACGTTCCAGGCAAAAGTTAATATAGCAGGTATATATATATATATATATATATATATATATATATATATATATGTATATATATATTTATTGTTATTATTAAAGTCATCGATTCCTCTTCTCCTGAATTTTTTCTGTGGTATTTTCAAATACTGTAGTATTGTTTTAGTTTAATGCATGCTTGATAACCTGATAAAGTGAATTACCTATAGTATCGAGTAAGGGGTTATAAGAATTTAGTTGAAAATAAATTTTAAGCATAATATTTATCCCATATTCGCTCACTACTGCCCATATACTACTCTCTCTCTCTCTCTCTCTCTCTCTCTCTCTCTCTCTCTCTCTCTCTCTCTCTCTCTCTCTCTCTCTCTCTCTCTCTAACCATCGTTTCCATGATTACATCATTGGTCATTTATTCCCAAGTTCCAAAGGGTAGCGAACGAAATGGTGTGGTGAGGGACTCGCAGAAAACTGGGATATGAAATTGTTCAAACACTACAGGTTTGATAGAATGTCGAATTCATTATGGTTCTGGCCAGAGGCAAGCCCTTGGAATCCATCTCCAGAAGCCCTTCTGTCTCTCTAGGGAATCCTCGGCAAATATAAGATATTGAACATCATTTTTGAGATAAAATCCAGAAAGATTGGATCCTTGAAAGCTAGGATTGAGACTTAGTTGTAGACTCGTCGGTTTCAGTTTTCTAAAAATCAACGCGTATATTGGGGAAGATGTAGATGTGAATTCAATAAGGCATGTGGTTGGTGGCTCTGCATTATTTGGAATTGCGTTATTCCTCTTGGAACCCTTTTTGTTCTATTTTGTTTTTTTTTCACGCAATGGTCTAGATTTGTTCTCGACGTGATATAAATGAGAGCAGAGTTACGCTGTTACTTTTATCCACAGTAACTGGATGATTTGTTCAGCACGTGAAAAGATACTATAAATTTTTTCTACGGAACTGTGTAGACAGAAATTCTTGTAGAAGGAAACTTTTGGATTATCCAGTTTACGAGACGATTATGAAACGTTCCATTTACGTTGGCGTTCGTAGTAGCCTAATTGAAAGTCGGATATTAAAAATCATTTTACATGAATTATTGGTACATATATGTTGCAGGAGACCATCGATTAACTACATTTATCAGAATCTTGTAGCATCTTCTTTTTAAGTCCTCACTGATATTGATAATGATATTTTAAAAGTACATCAGTTGAATTTTCCCTTGACATAAAGATCGTTCCGTAGGCAAATTGCAGTATCGCTTGTAACGCGAGAAAATGTAAAGTGTAAAAAGGTTTTCCATCGCGTTTCGTTGGAGGTCTAATGTAGATGTGATGAGATGATGAAGAATAATGATAACTAAACCATACACGCGACTGTCATTACGACAGCGATGGTTTAGGTTAGTGGAAGTTTTAGTTTAGGTTAACCTAATTATTGTGTTCTCCGATCCCCATTTCTTTTAAGGTTCAACGTATAGTGGGCAGAAGAAACGTAAAAAGTTCCACGAAAGCCCTGAGTGATAATAAACCTGGCGAGCCATTCCAATACACATTGTTTCTCCTACTGGATGCAGATAAAAAGGAAATGTAGCCATTCCAGTTAATTCTCAACTTCTCAAAACTTGTTGACAATCGTTTAGTTTTTCTAAATTATACTGCTTTTTCCATACATATAAATACGAGTAATAACATCTGCAGGAAACGCATGAAGACCACGGAAATTTAGCTATGGGTGTATTGTTTTTATAGTCCTTAAAAGAAGGCATCGTGCTTACCCCATATGAAAAATGGGAAAATGCACGTTAAACGAAGTATAGTATTGATCTAGCATTCAGAACACACTGTGCTAACATCCCCATTTCGACTTCACGTCCCTTACTGGTCTCCCACGTCTAACTCGACGCCACCCTTTACAAGACTCCTTTCCCCCCACCCCTTGCCTCCCCCATAACCTCACCCCCCCAAAAAAAACAACAACCAAATGGCTCTCTGCCACAAGGTCAGGGCCAAAGAGCGTCTAGAGAAGGGTTGTAACCGAACACCTTGACTGATGAGCATCTTCCTTCGAGGCCAGTGGCTACTTCGCTCTCATTCCTGTGGATTCCTGGATAAGGAAGACAATAACATTCACACCGTTTTGATTGTTAAGAAGAGAGAGAGAGAGAGAGAGACAAAAAGGAAACAAAAAAATCTTCAAGTCCCCAATAAATTGTTAGCGAGGTATTTGAGGAAAAAGGACATCATACTCCGTCGTCATTTGCATAAGTTTGTACATTCAAGTCACGATTTATATTTGCCCGACTTTATATACATAAGTGAATACACACAAGCCGGAGATATGAGCCCTTCATGCATAAAAATAATGGCGGAGAAAAGTTGAAAGAGTTTCTCTCTCGAATCTAAAACAAAACCTGTCAGTTCATTGTCAACTTTCGCACAACATTTTCGAAGCGGAGGAATATTTGTCAGTGCTTTGTCGTCGACTTTTGCCAAACTTATCCAGGCCGAATATTCACATATATATATATATATATATATATATATATATATATATATATATATATATATATATATATATATATATATACATATATACTGTATATATATGTTGCAACGAGTTATTGGAAACAGTAGCGACACTGCTGATACTACTACTACTATTGATACTGTAAGTTTTACTGTATTTCGTATTAATTTTGTTAATAGTGACAGTATTGAATCGTTGTGAATTGCGTTGATGGTGACGGCATTGAAGATGATTGTTTTAGCGATGTTGTTATATGACATTCTTTTCACCATACATCTTTATACCTTTTTAGAAGGGGTGATGTTAGAAGTGTGAAGTATTACGTCTTTATTATATATTATATATATATATATATATATATATATATATATATATATATATATATATACATATATATACGTATATGTATATACTTATATGTATATATGTGTATATATATTTATATACATACAGATGCAACAGAAGAATTCCGTGAAAAGCGGAGCCGAATAAGGAATAGGTAGACTAGTACTTGAGGAAACATTCTTTATTGCGACTAAAAAAAAAAGTATACCTTAGTTTTACCAGACCACTGAGCTGATTAACAGCTCTCCCAGTGCTGGCCCTAAGGATTAGACTTATTTTACGTGGCTAAGAACCAATTGGTTACTTAGCAACGGGACCTACAGCTTATTGTGGAATCCGAACCACATTATAGCGAGAAATGAATTTCTATCACTTCATCAGCCGGCTGGAGACTCGAACTCGGGCCTAGCGAGTGCTAGTCCACAGCTCTACCGACTCTCCCAATGAAGGGCTAGTTTTGAGGTTCTGACATACCCCATCATCATTGTATTTATTTGTTATTTTTAGATGCCTGATGATGGGGTGTGTTAGAACCTCGAAACTAGTCGCAATAGAGAATGTTTCCCCAATTACTGGTCTGCATATATTGTATGTATATATATATATATACATATATATATGTATGTATATATATATATATATATATATATATATATATATTCTAAATACATACTGTATATATATATATATATATATATATATATATATATATATATATATTATATATATATATATATATATATATATATATATATATATATATATATATATATATATATATATATATATATATATATATATATGTATGTTAAGCCGAATGTGATGTATGTCTATTCATGGTTTTGCAAATACATTCATCAGAGCGCTCTGGCCCATAGTTTATAAACAGAAGCACATTTCAAGTGAGACATTTAATAGACAGGGGCGCCACGAATATAATGTCCACGTTACATACAAACGTTGAACTGCAAACGTTTTCATTTTCATTACCACTTGAAACGTTTAGGTCTGGCAAGGGTTTTCTTTTGTTTTGTGAGACATTAACTAAGTAGCGAATGCAGTTCCATTATTATGGTCTTCAGTGGAAGTAGGTTAAACTAGAATATGAGCACCTGGGTGGAATATTGCAAAAATGGTATGCTGTCAGTTTGTATATTCGTACCCAAAAGAAGAAAAACCTCTAAATCAACAAATAAACAAAGGTAGTACATACACAAAGAGAGCTAATAGCCCAGCACAGTGATTGCCAAAATTAGAGCCTGACCTTCAAAGAAAGAGAAGCGCCGAAAAAGATAACAGAAAGGGAGAGAGAGAGAGAGAGACTACTGAATACATTCTGACACGTTTTACATCCCTCCTGCGACACTTCAAAGCCCCTTTCTCCATTGCTTACAGATGGGCCGGGAAGATCCCCCCAGTGAAGGAAAACCGAAACGTAAACGAGCTGCAATAACAGGAGCACTTTACGATCCTTCTCTTTGTAATATCGCCTTCCATAGAGAGGAGAGATGGGGCTCATGAATAGCAAACCGGCGTTCGGCTCTGCCGTTTCACTTAGCGTCTCAGAGGGGCCTGGATAAGGCCAGGTGGCGCGGTCGGCCAGAGGTGGAGATGGGCTGCTTTGACGCCTTCGGTTTATAAATTCCTTTCCGCGCCGGTGATGGAATACGGCGAGGAATAGAATTCGACGATTCTTTGATTAATCACCCTTCTTCTGGGGACTCTGTGGTTAGTGAATTTGTGAACAATAAGGGTATTCACAATTCTTTCCTAGCCAGTGGTAGAATTCCACAGTTCTTTGATTAATCGCCCTTCTTCTGGGGACCGTATGGTTAGTGAATTTGTAAACAACAAGGGTATTCACAATTCCTTTCGTAGCGAGTGGTAGAATTCCACAGTTCTTTGATCAATCACCCTTTTTCGTGACCGTATTGTTAGAGAATTTTTGAATGATAAGGGTATTCATAATTCCTTTCAAAACTAGTAATAGAATTCGACGTGTCTGTGATTAATCACCCTTTTTCGGGACAGTATGGTTAGCGAATATTTGAATAATAACAAGGGTATTCATAATTCCTTCCGCGGGAGTAATAGAATTCGACGATTCTTTGAGTAATCACCCTTTTTTGGGACTATGGTTAGCGACTTTTTGAATAACAAAGATATTCACAATTCCTCTCAGAGCGAGTGATAGAATTCCACGGTTCTTTTTGATTAATCACACTTTTTCGGAACTGTGTGGTTAAAGAATTTTTGAATAATAAGGGTATTCATAATTCCTTTCTAAGCGAGTAATAGAATTTAGCGATTCTTTGATTGATCATCCTTTTTCGGGAGTGTATGGTTAGCGTTTTTTTTTTTTTTTAATAACAAGGGTATTCACAATTCCTTTCAAAGCGAGTAATAGAATTCCACGGCTCTTTGATTGATCGCACATTTTCATGATTCTGTGGTTAGAGATTTTTGTATAATCAGGATATTCATAACTCCTTTTCAAGCGAGCAATAAAATTCGACGGTTCTTTCATTAATCACATTTTTTCGTGACTCTGTGGTTCGAGAATTTTTGAATAATAAGAACATTCATAATTTCTTTCCAAGCTGGTGATAGAATACGATGATAAATTGATGAAACACTTTTTTGGGACTGTGGTTAGAGAATTTTTGAATGATAAGGGTATTCATTATTCCTTTCCAAACGAGTAATACAATTTAGCAATCTTTGATTGATCACAATTTTTCGTGACATTATGGTTAGAAGATTTTTCAATATGAATCTGTGGTCAGAGAATTTTGGAATAATTAGGGTATTCATAATTCCTTTCCAAGCTAGTAATAGAATTCGACAATAATGTGATTGGCCTCACTTTTTCGCGGCTCTATGATTAGCTATCATTTTTAATACAAAGGGCATGCCCATTCATAATTCCTTTCCAAACTAGTAATAGAATTCGAAGACTTTTTTTATTAATTACTCTTTTTTTGGGACTATGTGGTTAGAGGATTTTTGAATACTAAGAGTATTCATACTTCCTTTCCAAGCTAGTAATAGAATTTGACGATTCTTTGATTAATCACGCTTTTTCTTGCCTTTATGACTAGAGAATTTTTGAATGATAAGGGTATTCATAATTCCTTTCCAAGCTAGTTATAGAATTCGACTCTTCTTTGATTGAATCACCCATTTTTCGTGAATGTGTCGTTGCTTGATTTTTGAATAATGAGAATAAGGTGGTTTGAAGTGGGCACTATTTTATATTTTACGGGGTAGAACTTTTTCTTTATGAAAGATAACTAATATCTGAATTCCTTTAGAGTGGATTAAAATAATTTTACATTGTAAGCCAAGAATTACGAACAGAAAAGTTTATTCAACTGATACTAGACAGGATACTTACAGAGGTCAAAGTCATGAGAATCAGCCTTTTCAAATTCACTATTTTTTTTTTTCGCCGTATGGACTTGATCGCTAATAATAAAAATAAGACTGATTCGCATTTGTAACGGACCCGAATAATCAGCAAGTTACGGCTACCAAATCTTAGAGTTGATAGGAAGAGTCGATGTCTGTTGATATGGTTTCCTGTCGATGTCTTATAATATTGATACTTGCAAATTGATTAACAAGCGTATGCAAGACGGAAACAACTTATTGTTAGTGGTTGTAAGTGATGAATTGAAGCGAAAAAAATGCGGCTCAGTGTCCTCAGCTTTTATCATATCCTAAATTACTTACGAACTAAGCCTGAAGGAAGGAAAAATTCAGTATATCGAGATTATATCTATGAAGGGAGAATCTTAACTGTTCAGTAAGTACGTAGCAAATAGGTCTCCTCTTTGAAGCCTCATTTTTTCAGTGTTTCATATTCCGTGTGTTACTGATACACGTATGAGCACAAAACTGTAAGCAAAGGGAAATTAATACATATACTGGTTCTTTTCTCTAACACTAATTTAATATACGATCTAACGTCATCAAAGTAAATACGTTGGTGTCATTTTTGTATAAATTTTGGAATGCATTAAATGGAAGAAGAAAATAAGACTAAAATGATTTCCACATAATAGTTCGATTTTCTTATCTGAACTCTTTCACCTCACTCTTCCCAGATTAGACCGTCATCACACAATATGATCATCCACTAATGATCTCATTAAGCCTTATTATCCTTAAAACGATGGTTAAGTTCGTTCTATAGCCTCTGCTCTAATTAACATCTCATTTGCTTCTGCTAATCTCCGGGTTTATACAAAGGTTAATGAATGTGAGGTGAACTCTCATCGATTATTTGTTAATTGTTGGAGAGGATTTTTTTTTTTTTTTTGTAATTTCGGTTACACAAAGAAATAAAAAGAGTGTCTCGCGGACCTGCAAACAAAAGCGACGAAAAGCGTAGTTAATTATGCACTAATTATTTTGTTACTATCAAACGGTGTATTTGCCCATCTAAGCCGTTTTGTTTAGAAGTGCACTTAGACAGTATTCAGTATTTGTTTATAAGTGAAATGAAAATGCTGGAGTACTAAGATTTATCGTGCACTTACGTTATTGGAAACCATAAATGTGAGTAGCAGACGTTGGTTAATGTATTGGTATCTACCAGAATATATATTTGAGGATAACGGCTCTCAATAGTAAACAAGGAACACCCACATTCTCGAGTTTACAGCGCTTATTGTACATCCCAATGTTTGTGAGGAATCAGACTTTGTATGGAAAAGGTCTTGTGTAACTGCAGAGTATATCGGGCAGCAGAGGGTGTTTGCTGCTCTTAGAGTCCTGAGCATTTTGATTCAGGAATCATTCAGTACATTTTAGTGGTTTTCATAGAATCTTGGGCTTTTACATTCACTCAGGGGAAACCATGGCACCCATTATAGGATTTGGAGACAGAGTGAAATTCTCATATACAAGGTATTTGTTTTCAAGGTTTTGCAGTGACAAGCATCTCCAAAACGTGCGAAGAATTCGAGAAATTAAGAAGGCATTGTGGTAATTACAGTTACATACCTATCTCATAAAAAAAGGAACCAATGTATGGTATATGTGTGTGATTAAAAGATGAGAATAGCAAGAGATATGACAGGAAATATGTTGTTTTTTCTAGACAGATCAGAACTGGTGACTAGCGCATTTAAATAGTTAAAAATTTTGAGGCTCTATTTTTATCCCAAAAGCCTGAACCTGATTGAGTTTGGAAATTATTGGCTGTATATATAAATATTAGGGTTTTATGGTTTTCTCTTTCTGCGCATTCTGGTCAAAATAGAAGAAGGAGCTTTCTAGTTTACAATAGTTCATCATTGTAAATCACATATCTAAAAAAGTAGATTACTATAAAAAAAACAGTAGTATTAATTATTCAGCATGAAACAGTTTTTATCAGTTAATCAGTATTAAACCATTTTCATTATTGCGCATAGTGTCCGTTGATTACTATGGAATAAGCTTAAAAGATATTTAACTTGTCAAGCAAACTAATGAAAAACAAAATACTGTAAGGTAAATAAAAACGAAACTTACTGCATTAAACAGTGAAAATAAATGCAAACAAAAAAATTTTTTTTTTCATAAACATTGCTGCCTGTGAATATATTCTGACAGTTTTTCAAAGCTCCAAAACGTTTGATGATCCGAAAGCTGAAGTGGTATTTGTTTTTTAATAATTGTCGCTCAAATGTAAGAGGAGATCTAAATGGAATAATATGATCCAAATGCTACGATAAGAGGACGTGTTATCCTACCGGACTGTATTGCAAATGAAGTAATATACTTAAAGACTTGCAGTTAGGGAAGTTTACATATGTTCTCATGTCCTTTCATCAATATAGATACAAATGATAGTATATTATTATTAAAAAAATGTATCAGCTCTGTTACTACATTTTTGAATAACCTGGATCTTTTTTTGGTTTCAAACGTACCTTTAACTTTTCATGATAGTGTATTTTGGATGGGTACGGAATTACTAGTGTGATCATATGAATGAATAAAATTATTAATTATGATTCTCAAATGCTCACTTAAATACACACCACTTTTCTGCATTTAAATCTGTTATCAAGATTGATAAAAAGGCCTTAAAAACGTTAAAATCTGGCTGCTCTTCCCGAGTAGATTTTCAAGTTGGCCTTGTTCAGCATCTCTTTTTTTATCCTTCCTTTATTTTTACCGTGATTTACGAACTATTGAGATGCCCAGTTCACATTATTTTATTTCATTTTCTAGCTGTTTCATCTTTCTAATTTGACTCAGGATTCTTACACCATATTTTTTTTTTTATTTTCACTCCATTCCTTTCAAGTTTGTAAATGGGGAACTTGATAGTACCTTATTTGCTCGGGACTAGAGCAGTTTCAAATTTTGCCTGCATCCCCTTTCATTCCTTTACTGTACCTCCGTTCATATTCTCTTCACTCCATGTTACTTTTCATCCTCTCCTAACTATTATTTCATAGCGCAACTGCGAGGTTTTCCTCCCCTTACATCTTTGAAACCTTCTTACCCTGAAGTTTCCTGTCAGTGCTGAACGACCTTATATGTCCCAGTGCTTAGCCTTTGGCCTGTATATTATATTCCATTGCATTCCATTCCATTAATATGGCAGAATCCATTGAGGATTCATTGGCTAAATGTATGGAAGGAGAGCCAGTTCCTTGTAGCAAGTAGCTTCTAGCTCACTAAGGCCCTTTTCTTTTGTTTTTTAACCAAGGTGATCTACCAGGCATCTAGTGTTGAAGTCGAGGAGACTAAGTTCTCAGTCCCTTAATCCTAATCCGTCATCCTACTGCTAATAAATTCTGATGCTGATCTCTAACAAGCCATGATTTTCGGTTGTGCATCCAGCCTTTACCTAAATAGGTGTCTATTTAAAAGGCTAGCAACTTGAGCTGGGGCCCCAAATCCAGGTACTGCCGGCTGGGACAGGGGGCCCTGGTGCTTATTAAAGGGCAAGATGTAACCTCCTGAAGGTATTTGCATAACGTACCCAGTTACCCAGAAAGGAAGTGTCATGATAAATGACAAAATGAATTGGTTATTTTCTGATTTATCGGCAACAAAATGTTCATCTGACTTGGTAGAAGTGTTTTGTTATTTCAAAAAATACATACAGAGACAAAACAACTGACTATTCCCCGCATCCTGAAAACGAAGTTATACCAATCATATTCAGAGCCTAAACATGAAGCCGTGGCACGTAAGGAATTGCGTAAAAAGAAGAATGTTTGGTAATATTTTGCAGAGCGTCTATAAAAAAAAAAAAAAATTACCAGAGGTGGAAGCAGTGTAGCAGTTTCCTCGAAGTTAATCATCATTTGGTCATTTTCTATAGACAGAGCCAGAATTGGAATCTGTGAGTGATCAGACGAAAATACGGGTCGTCGAAAGATTACCGAAGGTCTAGTTAAGAAGATTAACGAATTACAAAGGAATAAGTCCTGTGAAAATCGGATAACAAATTATGATCGGGGTGAGCGTTGCAGAATGAGGAGGATGTCATTATCCCCATTAGTTGTGAGATTACAGTAAAAATGTTTGATCATCGTAATTGACAGCCATGAGGTTTACTGTTGTAAAGATTGGTTAATGTCCTCGACTCATGTTCATGAATGGCTTTATTTGCTTTATTTGGTTTCGCCTGGCTGAATTTTTTCAGTTATTGAATCCAGTAGAGGGGCATTGCCGTCAGTGCACCTCACGTGGTGCAATGTAGGCATTACCCATTACTTAAGATTCTTTGCAGCGTCCCTTCGGCCCCCAGCTGAAACTTTTTCATTCCTTTTACTGTACCTCTGTTCTTATTTTCTTTGTTCCATCAGACTTTCCATCCTCTCTAACAACTGTTTCGTAGTGCAACTGGGAGGTTTTCCTCTTGGTACACCTTTCAGGCCTTCTTACTGTCAATTTCCCTTTCAGCGCTGAATGACCTCATAGGTTCTATCGCTTGGCCTTTGGCCTAAATTCTATATTCTGTTCTGTTCAATTATTGAAGGTTGTAAAATGGTAAAATTCGTAATGAGTTCTATAGCTTTCTCACGACGCTTCCTAAATAAATACTGACATATGACATAAAAACCAAATTGATATATGTAATAAATATTCCCTTTAAGTATTTTTTTTATTTTCGTTGAATTTTAGAAGCTTTGTGTATTTAAATACAGAACTTTGTTTCCAATATATATACACTCTTATATCTATCTATCTATCTATCTGTCTATCTATCTATATATATATACATGCATGCATACATACATACATACATACAAACCGTACATACGTACATATAAACAGGTCATATAACTGTAGGCATCATAATAACTATCAAAGAGACATCCAGGAAAAAGTACACATAATAATAGTTTATTATGGCCGATGGCGTTTTGCAATGTCACATTGCATTATCAAGGCCAAACTGTACTCAGATTGGCCTTGATGCAATGTGACATTGCGAAACACCGTCGTCCTCAATAAACTGTGATTATATGTACTGAAGCCTTTTCTTTGATGTCTCTTTGAGTGTTATTTATATATATATATATATATATATATATATATATATATATATATATATATATATATATATATATATATATAAAGTAAAA
>NC_089744.1:5647500-5652500 GCF_040412425.1 Macrobrachium rosenbergii
TGGAAGTGTGCATCAGGAAAAGGCAGCAGATAACCCGCTGGAATGTCCATTTTTGTAAGAGCTTTATAGTATATATATATATATATATATATATATATATATATATATATATATATATATATATATATATATATATATATATATATATATATTGTGAAAGGAGTTTTAAATGCATTTTATTTCCCTCAGCTAAGTAAACTTCATTGGTGTTCATTCAACAGCTGCTAGGTTTTCACCTTCTGATAGACGAATGTCATCATTTGGCATGATTTCACTACGATTTTCTGGAACAAGCGCAAAGGGTCTATCATTGAGAGCGTACTTCTTGGTAATGAGCTGTACCCTATTTCCGTATATATACGACGACGGTAAAGGGATAGCTTGTAGTTTTCATTTCACTTATTTAATTCCTTGTATGTTAAGAGTGCAGACCTTGTCGATGTTTTCCATTTTCCTCGATATAAGAATCAAAGTCTCATAAATGCATCAGATTTTTCGGGCCTTCACCTTGCCACTTCTTGCCCTCTGGTGCTTGAATGTTTTTGCAAAGATGATATCTAGATCAATTTACAAGGGGAAGGACTCAGTCGTCCATAGAAGCCATTAACCTTATTTAAAACACAAAACTATTGCCACCAAATTCACGTATCATTGTCTAATGGGAAACATGCTTTCACATGACTGAAACTGACGGAAGTAACTCCAGGAATGCGAAGTCCTAAACAATAAACAATACAACCCCTTTGTTCTGGTGTTCCGAAAGAAAGTAAGTTACTGAGCAAGAAAAATTAAACGGGCTTGAAGGAATTCAATAGATCAAAGATTGCTCAGACGTGTGAAAGATTTGACAAAATCTACATTTGTCCCTGTCAATGAAAGCCAGCACCAAAATAAGTGTTAAATTGCACACGGTGGGACGATACATATTTACCGAGCCAGTTTGAAAACTGAGCTTAGTTTGGTTTACCTTGTATTTATGAAAAAATCTAGATTCAAACAGTTTTCAAAAAAGTAATGAATTTTCTTCCGATGCACAGTAATATCAAACTTCAAAACAAAATTGAACAGTCACCTACTTCACCCACATGATTGACCAAAATGTCAATAAGTTTCCATTGCTAGTGCTTGTCGTCGTCCCTTTTTCTGTTGTTCTGTCGAAAGAGTTATAACGAATTGTTTTCAGTATTTTTTGTAAAAGAAAAAAAAAAGAATTTGGTATATGTATGAGCACAGGTACACGCGCGTGTGCACACACGCAGACACACACAATCATATATATAAAATATATATATATATATATATATATATATATATATATATATATATATATATATATATATATATATATATATATATATATATATATATATATATATATATATATATATATATACACACACACACAATTAAGTGGAATAATAGGTTAATCACAGAGAGAACTTGAAGGAAAGTGATAGAAATAGATGGATGAATATGAACAGGCATTATAAAGAGAATTTTATACTGAAGTAAAGGCAGACTGAAAGGTCAATGGGAAAATGGATCTCGAACTGAAAGATGAAATTGGAAACTATCTGAAAAAAGAAGTCTTGAGCCTAAACCTGAGGTCAAGAAGCTATGAATGGCTGACCAAGCTGTATAAGGTATGCAAGAATAATGGAAAGGTTCCGAAGAATTGTTGAGAGGAACAATTGCTCCATGTATACGTGTGAAGCTAAGAGAGGGGCCTGAGAGCCATCGGGGCATAATGTTATTTCGTTAATCAAGGAATATATACAGTATAATTTTGATTGAGAATGACTGAAGAATTGAGAAGGAAGAACAGTTTTTAGTTATTTGAGAAGTTTGAGATAAAGAAAAATGTCACTAGACACTCATTGAACTAGAAAGAGCTTATGATAACATTGATAGAAATTCAGTGTGGAGGGTCTAAAAGACGGAGATTAAAAATTATTGTTATTAAAACGAAGTATGTGTTAGGATATGTAGACGGGAGAGTGACTGGTTTGGTGTAAAAGGGAGCCTAAGATCACCATTAGGCCTCAGTGGGTGTTCAAAATATGTATGGATGCAGTGATGCCAGAAGTTGATGAGAGCACAGCAGATGTAGGTGTGCAGTTGCGAGATGTGTCACATATACTGTAGAGTGTGTAGAAAAATTAATATTTTCCAATGGCACATTTTTTATTGGATATAGTGAAGAAATCAGCAGTATAAAAGTAAAAGTGAGCAGGTGTATGGTTATGTGCATATATGATAAGAAACAGATGGAACAAAAATGCAAATATAGAAAGTGGTAGGGCAACAGTGGCTGATCCATTTTGAGAGTAAAAGTTTTGGAGGATGGTAGGATGAGGGGAAAAGGAGAACCATAGTACAAGTGACATAGGGTTATGCAAATGATTTGGAAGGGACTCCGAGTGTCTAAGAAAGCTAAGGTTAGTATGTTAAGTTCAGTATACCTTAGTTCAATCAGACCACTGAGCTGATTAACAGCTCTCCTAGGGCTGGCCCGAAGGATTGGACTTATTTGACGTGGCTAAGAACCAGTTGGTTACTTAGCAATGGGACCTACAGCGTATTGTGGAATCCGAACCACATTATACCGAGAAATGAATTTCTATCACCATTGGCCGGCCGGAGACTCGAACTCGGGCCTAGCAGTTGGTATGGTTGAGTCGACTTTTCCCATAGGGAAGTAAAGTGCAGATGGTGAAGGCAACAGAAGTAAAATGGTTAAAGCTGCTGAGATGAACTGTGTCCATACGATGTGGCGTAAGAAGAAGAATCGAAAGGACGAGAAATGCGGAGGTGCGCGAAAGTGATAAAAGGGTTTACGTAGCTGAAAGAAACACGCTCCATAACCTCATTCAAGTTCCTCTTTTCAGTTCTATTTATCAGTGTTTCTTCGTAAAGCTAAAAAAAAAAAAAAAAAGATCAAGCGGAAAGCCATAATTGTGAATAAGATGACAGGTAATTTAGCAATGCACGATAATTACCAAACCGAGCCGCTCTCCAGAAAATCTTGTAAATATGTCTTGAGAAAGAAAGAGAAGCAGAGACAGGGAAAGAAAGAGCAAGGAAAAAACTCCTCCTTCTCAATATTAGCAGAGAAGAAGACTGCAAAAAAAAAAAAAGGAAAGAGAGGAAGAAAGAAAAACGAGAGAATCAAGCTGAAAGAAGGACTCCCCCTCCGGCCATTATTAACACTTCAAACAAGAATGGGGGCGATGCTCTCTAACCGAGAAAAATCCGTTTGTACCCAGTTCAACTGGCTTAGTAATGAATCCAGTGAAACTAGCTCAGAAACGTTCTTAACCTTTTCTTAAAATCCGTCCTACTGAAGTCTTCTTCTTCTTTTTTTTTTTATTTTAGCGAGCTACTATTGCAGGCCTAGCTCATCATCTTCACTAAGTTGCAATGACTGTGTTGCAATGACTGTGTTATTATTGTCCTGCTGCCTGATAATTAGTTTGCGTTAACATATTGCCTGTTCTTCAGGATGCCTTAGACTTGAATATAGAATATATGTTCATGGCTTTTTGGATGATCTGAGTTTTCAGGCTACGGACTTCGCAATGATGTTTTAAGTGTCATTTGTTACATATAAAGTAGTTCACCGAATTCAGATTATTTTGTTAACAGTAAAAATCACCCGTTGTAGTTCAGCCCCGATAGTAATTGGGGGTGAGAAGGGGTGAAATATAAAATGTCAAAAAAGTTGGGCAATGTAATTGAAGCAACTATCTTACTGGAAAGGGAAAGAATGAGAGAGAGAGAGAGAGAGAGGAAGTGAGAGAGTAGAGGGGTGTTAGGGGAGGAGAGAGAGAGAGAGAGAGAGAGAGAGAGAGAGAGAGAGAGAGAGAGAGAGAGAGAGAGAGAGAGAGTACACGGAAAAGAGTGCATGCTTTACAATTTTAAATGTCCGTGTATGAAAATGTGAATACAATATTCAATCAAAATTTTGTTGTGCCATAAAGCCATTTTTTGCATGAATTTACTAGGCTACACATCACAAACAATGATAGGTGGCCCCAGCTCCAAGGGACAAATGCCGTTTCGCAGCCGAACATCTGCAATCGAAAATGAAACAGGTGTTGTGTAAGAAAAGAGAGAGGGAGAGAGATCGTTCAGTTTCTTCTGTTATTTCATAAAGGGAAGAAAAAAGCAAGGGAAAATGAAAACATCTCCACGTTCCGTACTGGAGGGGGAGCGCCGTGTGCTCCCAGAAGACATCGTTCGCCTGGCAGTGAAACTTGTGGAAATGCTGGGGCGGGAACTTGAGTGCTGGATGCTGGAAGGGTGTCAGTATTTGTGAAGCGCGTGAGAATGGTGTGTTATTCCTCTTGCCATTTGCTCCGCATGACCTGCCCCCGATTCGGCTTTCGATAAGGCAGTGAACAGGCGGTTTCTGAAGCTGCTCGGATCACGTACCAGTACTGTGTGAAGCCTTCCGAGTAGTCTGTCCGTGATAAATCCGTGTAAAGATTCTCACGCGAGAGGATTCCCGCTGTAAAATGAACGGGGGGACGTTATATACATACATTACGGTGAATGTATTTGTTTTAGATAGTGAAATTGTTATTTGGATAACATGGTGGCGCAAATCATAACGCGCGATGAGTGGTCTTGATATCTGATAGAAAACGACAAAAGAGCAAATACAATTTTTCTTGTGTGTATGTGTGATCAGTAGTGCATTCCGTGGAGAATGACACGCGTGTATGTGGACGTATGCATGATTCTTGCCTTAATACATGCACATTTACTCATGCTTCCGTATTCACGTAAGCGTGACAGTGCCGTTATGCATATATACTTACACAAACATTTTTTATATATATATATATATATATATATATATATATATATATATATATATATATATATATATATATATATATATATATATATATATATATATATGTATATATATATATATACATATATATATATGTACCAATATATATATATACACACATATATATACAATATACATA
>NC_089744.1:5657500-5685000 GCF_040412425.1 Macrobrachium rosenbergii
AGATGAATCCATTTCTTTCGGAGTTCTTCATTTTTAGGAAATTTATGAAAAGTAAGATCAGTATTTCCACCTGAATTAGAGTCACATCCATGCAGTGCCCACTTATTCGGCACAGTTCTACAATGACGACGACCAAAATACACGTGAACACACAATATACAGTCACGATCGCATTTACACCTCCTTTCTGGTAGACTTCCTTGACCTGGCTGACAGGTAAATAGCCCATCCGCTCGCCGCGTGACGTCATGCGCGAACTTAGTCGAATTTTGGGTCAGTTGCAAACAGACCTTCTCTGAGACCGTGCCCCTGACCGCCTCGATAAATCACACTAACGAACGAAAGTCTTGAGAGCTAAACTCAAGTCAGAAGACCACAGGCCGCCACTTCGTTTTCCGCAAAGGGAAAAATATGAGTGATTCATTAAGACTTTTAATTTGCTGGAATAAAAGAAGTATGGTCTTCATGGTGTCTGGGGATGGGGGTGGGGGTGGGGTGGGGAGGGGAAGAGGGAGAAACGGAATCCCTTTTTCAAAACCTGTCCCCTGAGATGGAGTGGGCGTAAAGGGATCAACACAAAATAGATTAATATGAAGAATGCCCCTGAAGCCGGTCTCTTATTTTTATGAGAACTTGGACAGGACCTGCAACTTGATGCCTTTAAAAAGAACGGGAAGAAAAATAAAGGCGGGAAAGACGTCTCTCTAACAGGAAACGTCAAGAAGTCGATGACGAACGAAAATGGAAGACAAGGGGAAGAACAGAAGACAATGATGCTGATGACAAATAGCTGATCGTAGAAACTCACTCGGCATCTTCATTAGCATAACCATTATACAGAATTAGACACATTCCTTTGAACAAGGTACACAATACTCTCCGTAGGTATAGCAATCCCTACGAGGACATAATGAGAAATAGGGACTCTCGACAGTCAGCTGACTTACAGGAATAGGTTAATAGACATCCGGCTAAATCCTCCTTTCACCTCCCAAGTTCTGTAATGAGAAATCTCCATCTTCTTCTTCTTCTTCTTCTTCTTCTTCTTCTTCTTCTTCTTCTTCTTCTTCTTCTTCTTCTTCTCTGGGAGAAGATTGTGATGATGATTCAAGTTTGTTGATTCAAAATCCTAATCCTTTTCTGTAGTGACGACGTAAATAATAAACGTTTGTCGCAATTTACTGCGACAAATGTTTTATTTTACTGGTGAAGGTTCATGAAGGCAGCGGAAATGGAATGAGATTTATCCCTAAGTGTTTGTTTCTGGTTTTACTGAGAAAAGAAATACACTTGAAGGATTTACATGTTTCTCGGTGACACAGGTTCAGAGTTCATTGACGCATTTATCGGTGACTATGATGATTAGCGAAAGTAAATAAGATTAAATGAGAAAAAGCAAAAGGCCCGAATTGTTTATAGTTTTAGGGTTAACGCCGTTAAATTGTAGGAATAGGAATTTCCGTCCTATATCTTGTATTAACCAGAAGAAAAAAATGGTCAAATATTAAAAAATAATGCGAATTTCCCATGGACGAGTATACTCTCTCTTGTGGCATTGACGTCCATGGCTTCTGTAATGGTAATGTCATTTCACTGCGTCATAATACCTATTAATGTATGCGTTTCCATAAAAAAAAGATATTTTATTGACAAATAAATAGAAGAGGGAACCAGCTCTGGCCAGCCATTATGTTATTATTAAGTTTTTGGTTTGTTCCACGCACAATAGCGGCTCCTCTTTCAACTATATCCAGATTGCCTATTATTACACCCAGCGCTCTATAACCCCCCCTCATTAATCGGCTTATATGTTTGCTGTAGGTTTGCAAAGATTCCTCTGGACTTGTATATGAATGGCCGGCATTTACGATGGAATAAAATCCGAATGCCATTAGTGCTAATTGCTGGGGAGCTGAAATTCTGTCAACGAATCTCACTCTGCCTCGCTCTCTCTCCCTTCGTCAGTTTCGTCAGTTTTTCTCTGGGGTTTCTTAAAGTATCCCGATGCTCTGAGTTCACTCTTTTTATAACGTTCGTACTATAGCTTTAATAATTATCTCTCGATGTGTAAGCATGGTAGTAGTGAGTACCTTCAAATGATTATTTTCTTGTAGAAGTTGACTCCTCTTTCTCATCTTGGCTAGTGCGAGAAATATTTTGAAATAATAATAATAATAATAATAATAATAATAAGATATGTTATCGCAATTTTAGGCTTTAAAAATGAGAACCGTTACAAGATTCTTTTCTCTGGCTACTTACCAGGTAAAGTGTTTTAAACTTGTTTCAAAGTCGTTATCTTGTCGACGAGAAATTCCAGCTGACATCTTTTATACCAATATAATGTTCATACTCATTTGACTTTTATTCTTTCTGACGACATTAACATAGATTCTGATTTTATTATTCACTCGGGTTTTCGCTGAATGGAGATAAAAAAAAAAGCCAGTGTAACACACTATAATAAGTGTATTTTTTAACAAAAGAACTTGTTTAATACGAGCTACATTATTTTCTCTGACGAAGTAAAAATGATGAAGTACACTCTCTAGAAGAGACTGATTTATGAAGGCCTACAGTTTTCCAGTCAACACTTCGCAGAGAAGGCTTTTGAAAGAGGATGCTGTACGTGCTATGAGTCTGAGAGGGCCAGGGGGATGGGGGTGGGGTTGGAGTAAGGGATGGGGGGGAGGGGTGTTAGCGGAAGCGCTCACAGATCACCTCAGGAAATAAAATCGTGAAACATTGCTTCAACGAGAGAAAGGAAAAAGTAATACTACGGTAGAAAAATGGAGCGCAATTATTGGGAAAACGCCCTGAGAGAGAAGGTGATGTTTCTGTTTGCTGTGATGGGAAATCATATTTTGATTCGCACTCACATGTTTGTGTATGTAAATACATTAATAAATACTGGCATGTAGGTTAGATCATACTGTGGTTCCTTTATCGTAAAATTTATTGCTTCACATTGCAGAACATTCTTTAGCTAGATAGTAGGGGAGTTTTTGGTGCTTATGCTCATGAAATTAAAGTGTATTTCGATTTATCCACATCTTTAATCATACAGGACTTGCGTGTTTGCTGTGTCTGTGTGTGTGTGTGTGTGTGTGTGTGTGTGTGTGTGAGAGAGAGAGAGAGAGAGAGAGAGAGAGAGAGAGAGAGAGAGAGAGAGAGACTGTCTGGACAGTGAAATCAGACTGAAAACATAGACGTGTTATTTTGTGGTGTGTTTGTGGATGAGATTAATGATAAAACCGCTTTCATGCGTGGATCAAAAGTTTGTCATGAAAACATTAGTTTTTCTACGTAGGTTGAGCTAATGCATTAGTCTAAAAAAAAAACAGTTAGCAGCAATACATCTGAATAACATTCCTTTATCGTTGTTTTTGGGGGGTTTGCGATTGAGAAACTAGGGCATTTATATTGCCGTATTTACGTTAGTTAATCATCAGAATGTTTCTACAGTATGTTGATATTTACTTCATAACTCTCATATACATCTCTGCTTGATTAATAGAATCTGTACCTTCTTTACACGAATTTACTTTTTTATGGACATAGGAATTAATATATAAAATATCGACTCTATTGTTGTTTGATTTACTTTGTTGCAATAAGAGTAAGTTAAAATATAATTTTGGCAGTCTTTATTACGTTGTTATAATCTGCTAGTTCTAAATGAGCAGAATCTATTGGTCACATCAGACAGATATATGGGTTTTTGATAGCCACAACTTGACTTTTGGTTTCGGCATGTTTTGGACATTTTTTAAAAATGTAAAATATTTCTAAAAACTCTATTTTATGACATTTGACGCGATGTCATTTTTAGAACTGAAGCGCATTCCATGCGAATCTACCTGGTCACAATCACCAGAATATTAAATGCCCTCTTCGTTATCACATATCGGTCATAAGCATTCCAATCCTGCCGGCGGAACTCTGAATCCGACCCGTAACACACGCGCCAACTCTGGCGTTAGAATCTGAATCTATTCTACCCTTGAAATCGTAGAAGGAACGTCTGTCGACGCATATCTGCAAATCCCTGGGCGAGCGCTGAATTAACTGCATAAGCGAATGGAGGGAACAGGTTCCTTTATTAAGATCGTATTGCAACGCTTCCGAGCGATGCTTATGCGGAGGTTTTATCCTGGATCAGAGCTGATCTCTGGAATAAGTCATTAAATTGAACTTACGCCGCTGATTAAGCGCGTATACAATCCTCCGACAAACGAATGGCGTATTGCTGCTGCTACGCATTTCGGCCTGAAGGGCTTTCTCTGTCTGGGAATCGAGAGTTTTCATGTAACCAGAATATTATCAATATTAAAACTGTTAGTACACGGTGTTATAGTCAATGAAATAACATAAATGGAATAATAACGTGAGTGATGTTCATAAACTTGTCAATAATGTTTATAGTAATATTTAAAAGCAAGCATTTTCTTGCTTTAAACAATATAAAGACTTTATTTAGCAAATTTCAGGAAATATTGATGCGCAATATACTTTATCAGTAAACAAAAAAGAAAAATCAGATCTCACATAAACATGAAAACATTTTGAAATCAACGCAACGCAGTGTTTTAAGCCGACTATTTTTATAATCTGAATAAAATTCATGTATATTTTACGAGCTGGAATTATTTTGTCAGAATTTTTCAAGATATTAATTTTGACATGACTTGGAGAGTTATTAAATTTTTTCGTACAACCGTTATAGGAAATATAGTTTACCCTCCCCTAGCATAACAATTTTCTCGGAAAAGGAAAACAAAAGTAACGCAGACAAAGCGAAGATGATAATAAAGTTGTGTATCTGCTCGAAAACTGTACAAAACAACCCTGAGTCGACTACATAAAACTATTATATGGCAAGAGTTTGTCAGAGGCTTGTCAACTCCTTCGGTTATTGTCGCCGTTTAATGTCAGCTACTTTGCTCTTGGTAGATTGTCCAAACCTACCTCTCTCTCTCTCTCTCTCTCTCTCTCTCTCTCTCTCTCTCTCTCTCTCTCTCTCTCTCTCTCTCTCTCTCAAGTTTCAATGCAATTTGCCTACTAAAGTTTCGAAATATTAAAGCTTTGCTAATTATCAACGTCTCTCTCTCTCTCTCTCTCTCTCTCTCTCTCTCTCTCTCTCTCTCTCAAGACTAAAATCTCATGTTATCAACCTCTCTCTCTCTCTCTCTCTCTCTCTCTCTCTCTCTCTCTCTCTCTCTCTCTCTCTCTCTCTCTCTCAGTTAAGATTTCATGTAATCTACCTACTAAAGTCTCGAAATATTAAAGCTTTGCTAGTTATGAACCCTCTCTCTCTCTCTCTCTCTCTCTCTCTCTCTCTCTCTCTCTCTCTCTCTCTCTCTCTCTCTCTCTCTCTCTGTTAAGATTTCATGTACTCTACCTACTAAAATCTCAAAATATTAAAGCTTTGCTAGTTATGAACCTCTCTCTCTCTCTCTCTCTCTCTCTCTCTCTCTCTCTCTCTCTCTCTCTCTCTCTCTCTCTCTCAGTTAAGATTTCATGTAATCTACCTACTAAAGTCTCAGAAATATTAAAGCTTTGCTAGTTATCAACCTCTCTCTCTCTCTCTCTCTCTCTCTCTCTCTCTCTCTCTCTCTCTCTCTCTCTCTCTCTCTCTCTCTGTTAAGATTTCATGTAATCTACCTACTAAAGTCTCGAAATATTAAAGCTTTGCTAATTATCCCCCCCTCTCTCTCTCTCTCTTTCTCTCTCTGAAGGAGTTCTTGATCTTTAGAAGTCTTGAATACAAGGTCAACGTAGCTTTAATTTAATTGGCTAAGGCAAGTTGAGAGCTCTGCGTTGAGTGGATTTTCTCTGTCTGTCTGTCTGTGGTTTTAATTTCTAAGGTCATCTCTATGTCCTCCACGTTATGTTGAGAGAGACGGACAGTTTTAGTGTACTTTGAAATTGACCCTAGGGCAAACATGATACACTGCAATATTATTTATTTCTATGTGAAAAGGTTACGATGGATCTCGTTAGCGTAGGTTTGACAATGAGTTATTTTAAAAGGTCCAAACTTATTTATTTTCGATTTGTTCGCTTAACTTTAATTTTTTTTTATTTCACCGTTTATCCATTATTTCCCTCAAGCTGTGTAACAAGTCCGGTCTTCACTAGTCGAAACTGTGTTCCCTTCTTCAATTTTAAAGTTTTCCCTCCTCATGAATCTCGAGTGTTCAGTACCGCGCAGACAAACACCTGTAAATGTAGATAAAGAATTTCATTTGACATTGCTTAAAATTTGTCCCCTAATGGTACTGTCAAACGGCCCCTCCTCTGCATCAATCAACCGTTCACAGGTGATCTGGGATGCCTGTTTCCTTTAAACGCAAACACAATGAAACGCTTCAAATCATGTCTTCCTTTTGAAACGTCGAATATCGTTGTGTAGATCGTTGCATGTTCATATATGTATCACACGTATATATGTAAATTATTGTAGTTCCTATTCTGTTGTGCCTTGGTAAAGAATCAAGGTTTCTATCCATTCAAGAAACAATCAGACCTCCACCTGTTGAAAGATATTGTTTATTTTGTGCAAAAATCGCTTGAAAACATTGACGATGATAATCATTGACGTTGATGTCATGCACTGTGATCAGTTTTTTTGTAAACGATTGTTGGGAAAAGCAAAAAAAAAAAAAAAAAAACTGCATGTCTGCATTGAGAACTGATTATAGCTCTCATTTTTTTTTTTATTTTATAATACATTTGAAGTAAGCAGCTTTTAGATAATATGTCTGCACAATATCATGTGAAGAAATAAATATGAGTACAGTATATAACAGAGGAACGAGAAAGTCCCAGTTGTGTCTCTGAGTATATCATTCTCAGGATCTCGTACGATTTTATTCACTTTGAAGAGGTTTTGTAAAGCGTATCTTGAAAAACATTTCTATGAATGTCTATACATTTACAGACACACACACACACACACACACACACACACACACACACACACACATATATATATATATATATATATATATATATATATATATATATATATATATATGTACATACATACACATATATACTTAGGCCATATTTTCACATATAATTACTGATGTATGTATATAGGTCTAACAGTAATTATCTGTAGTAATAAAATCCAAGTAGATCTTTCTTGTTTGTCCGACCCGGGTGGGGGCAGGGTAGGAGTGTATCGGGAGGGTAGGGGAGACTTGACGGGCACCGCCTGGTTCCAGCGCAGCGTAGCGCGCGCCATCAAGCTCGTAGTAATAAACAAACGGGTTAACAAGGGCAAAGTTGATATAACGGTATTTCTTTCGAACAAAACATAATCCGATGTATTTAATATTGAGGTGACTTTGGATATTCGCATCTAGCCTCTATCGTCATATCCATTTCCTCGTTCCTTAACAGAATCTTCCGGCTTGTTGTATTATTATTAGTATCCATTTTTATTTATTTTATCACAGAAGGGCGGATATAGATGGTTTAAAACCTCCTTCCAGAAAATATGTTGCAATGACGCTGGCCTCAGTGCTCAGTCGCAATAGGATCTCAATATTATAAATAAGGCACAAGTCCGGCCCGATTGAATGGGATGAATTTTACGACTAACTTCCGTAACGTCTGCCGTCCTGATCTCTGGAGTTTCAAATGTGTGGACGATTTGTACGCAGTTACTGGAAGCGCCAGACAGCGCATTAGCCTGCAAGGATGTTGATCTGAGTAATGTGAAATGACGTTGCTTGTGAATTGAAGAAAATTACTGCTAGAGATGTCTAGAGAATGTTCACAACTCTAACATCTACAAAACCGTTCATTAACACTGATCTACCCACGACCTTTTCATAATTATCGTTTCCATCGATAATTGCGCTTCCATGATAATTATGGAAGAGGCAAGCTCGTACGTCATCAGTCCCCGGGATGTCGTTATAATTTTATTTTATTTTTTTTTTTAATATCCGTTAATTACTGCACTCTTCGCATTTCTAATTGAGCCGGCTCGGAATGTTGCGATATTAAGAAAAAGTAGCTGTTCAGGAATTTTGGAAATGCGCCGAAACATTTATTAAACTGGAATGTAGCAGAGATACTCTCATTTACTCGACACAAGTTCATATGTAGACGGAAAAGGTAAGGAAATATGGAGTTGCGTTTAATTACTAATCATTTTTGTTAATCATCGATATGGAGCTGATAGCCTGCTTTTTATTCAGTAGTAAAAAAATCAGCTAAGTAAGAACAGTAAATGGACGAGTTTCTGTGCTGAAATACGTTTATATACACACACATACACACACGCACACACACATACATTTACGCGCATGCACCAAGATGTTAACTTAGGTGAAAGGATGGATTAGAGTAAAATGGATTAGAGTAATGAAATGGCTTGGTCAAGTGGAGAGACTGGAGGGCGGTAGGGTGGTGTGACTGGTTAATTCGCAAACGTCAGGAGGGAAGGTGAGAGGAAGACCTCGACAATCCGGACAGATACAGACATGAATGAATTTGTGCCTAGGAGTCAGACGTGCTGTTGGTGAGTAGGTATTCAGTGAGATTTTTGAAGCGGGCAAGGTTGTGGAAATTTTCTGCACAAAGGGTCATCAAGGATCCGGTAGTTAAAACATGAATGGGCAGTGACCTTGCATTGTTTATTTCTTTCGCGCCAACCACTGCTAAGGAAAGCGGCCATGCAATAAACAGTTGGCCTCTCGATTTCTCCCTGACATGGTGGCCGAAGCGCTGGACTCATCTCTCGTCTTGACATGAGTTGGAAGTTCAGTTTGTGAAAGCAGGTATTCATCACTTCATTAACTATTTGGATTTTCAGTGGATTTCAATTGAGTTGTATCCAAAATAAGTTAGGAAGTGAAAAATGAATGCATTCATTGTACACTCGATATATTTCCATAGAGCTGGTAAATATGATCTACACTTACGTAAACAGATAAAAGTATATAAAGCAATCCCTATTGCTGATAATAATAACACCATTAACACTATTAATATCATTATTGTCGTTCACTGTTGCAGCTCTAATATCGTTTTATTTTGTTTTTATTAATCTTGGTGCTCTTATAACTGTTAGAACTCTATATTCAGTTCAGTGTTAATTGTTGTTTTACACAATCTTATTCTCTTCATTTAAATGCTTATTCTTCTCGAAACTTTGACCAGAGATAACCTCAGCCGATTCTTAGCTGCGTACTGAATTGTCCTCAAAATAGGAGAACAAAAGTTTCAGATCACCACCCGCGCCGCCGCAGCACTTGTCTCTTTCTCTCAATAATATCAAAAGAGTGAGCTCTGCAGTTTGGCTAAAACCACAACACGATTTTCCCTTTCGCCCATAAGCTTAATTTATTCTTATTTATATTTTACAGACCAAAGGATTAAAAACTTAATTTCAATATTCGCTCGTGCGAAAATGCCATTTTGTACTTACCAGAATAGTTTCAGCAGTTCTGAAATGTTCGTTGTATATCTTTTCGTTATCAGGTTTGTGACACTGAATAACTTCGACGATTTCTTTGATATGGCTTCGAAATTGGAAATGCGGGAGGGGTATGATAGTGGAACAAAAGTTCCAAATCAACACCTATTCAGTACTTTAACATCGTTACTCTAACAAACATTCCTTCCCCCTCCTCTGCAGAAACAAAATAAAATAGATGTGGAACTAGCAAAAACAACTGAACGATTGCTTTCAGTTGTTGCTCTCAGATATAATTATCGGTAGCTATTGATGATATATACAGTAGAAACCCTTGATATTTCTTGCTAAAGTATTTCTATTACAAATTTCTCTACTAATAGTGAGTTACCAGCGATGACACTAAGAACTGGTTAATGATACCACATCTTTACTCATCTCAGTCACTTATGCTTTCTGAAATAGATTTAGCCAAAACATTATAAAGAGCGGTTTATCGTTCATAAGGTACTGCAAATGTTGTAGTACTAAGAAAAGGACCTGTAAAAAGATTTCTGGTTAATTATGCAACCTTTAATTAATCACGACAAAGGCAACAAAATAAAAACAGTGCCGTAACAAATAAGAAGAAAAGGACCAACCTTGTACCTCCGGAAATCAGACTGAATCAGCATGAAAGCCAGCCTAGTCATCATCATCAGCAGCAACACCAATAACAACAACAGCTGTTGTTATATTCTGGGGATAAGAGGGGTTTAAATTCGAGGCTGTATTTTTCTCTCATCTCTGGCGAGAGAGGGATGGAGTGCTCTTGTGATATGAGATATGGTGACATCTGTAGTGGGTTTTATTTATCGATGTATTTGTTTTTTTTTTTTCATTCGAGACGTTCACCGGGATGGGTGAATATTTTGTGTGGTGGATTACTACACTTTTGCTCAGCAATATTTTATATTACATTTTATATTACATTGTTGGCGACAGAAAAGATTCGCTGACAAAATTTAGATTCTATTATAAATGTAGACAGATGAATATGTCTCCTTTTTCCCAATTTTCCCTCAACTGATATTGATGAATCGGAATGAATATTCGCCTTTATTCATAATGAAACATGATTATCAATAGAAAAAGAAGTCTGCGATAAGAGAAAATATTGCTGATTTAAGAAAATAAACAGTGAGCAAACCATTTACCTCTTGTTATATTGATAATAATTTCTAGGTTTAGACCAAATTTCCCCCTGAGCTTCGGAAATATACAACACAATCAAATGGACAATAATGTGCCAAAGACAATTAGTTTTAGGTTGTTAGGGGTATATCCTAACGGTTTTAACCCATGCAAACCATGTTATTTGCGTTCTTAAAATTTTCCAGAGTAATGCATATAATAACATGAACATGTATGCAAATACCTCACTCATACGCTGACATCTTTCATTTCTATGTCCAGTCTATATATTTCATATGATAGGTACCTGTAACGCTGAAAGCACTTAGTCTCGATGTGAATTGCAGCCGATTTTGGTAGTCTATAGCGGCCATAAAGGAAAATATATGGTTACAAAATGAAGTATCGTTAAAAATCAGGAAGCAGACTTCTTCAGTTAACAAGTTTTTGGGGCTCAGCAGTGACGTCACATCACTCTCATGACAAGTCAGATAATATCAAGGGGTTTTAATAATAATAATAATAATAATAATAATAATAATAATAATAATAATAATAATAATAATATATTTTATTTCAGCTCAAGGCCATATACATGGAAAATACAAAGTAGAGACAATAACATACACAAACTAGATTCATGAGAGAACATGGTAAAAATGGATAATCGGCAATATCCACACAGTTGCTGAAGAAGTATAAAAAGTAGTATTCATAGTAATGGCAACGACAGTAATAATATTGAAAAAAGTAGTAAAAAAAAACATAAAAAAATTATAACAATTACAAAAAAAAAGATTGCATACAGTTAATTTCCAGCTAGGGGCCTTCTTAGGTGGTTACAGAAACCTGGTCCAGAAGGCTAAATACGAAAATTGAAAATAGCAAAAGTACAATGATGCTAATCACAGTAATAATAATAAAAGAAAATACCAATAATAACAGTACACGTAGAAATAATAATAATAATAATAATAATAATAATAATAATAATAATAATAATAATAATAATAATAATGACATTCTGCAGATGACACTTTATACGAGTATCTGCAAAACTAGAAAATAAGTCGTCTAAGGAACAGACGCCTCATTATCCCATCTTTCCCACAATTCAGATCCTCTTGTCTCACTGATTAGGATGCTTGTACGAGCGAGTTGCTGCTTTTTCTCAGTCGGGTGATCAGACTGGACATTGTTCGCCTAACAATGATTTTTAAATTATCCAGGCGGTTTTCTGTGAACATCTGCGTGGCGGGGTGATAGCGAGGAGTGTTTGTTAGGCGTCTCAGAATGTCATCGTGAAAAACAGTGATACGTCTCATGGTCTCTCGGGTATAGTTCGTCCAAAAGGAACACCCATATATACTGTCGCAGTACGAGCGGAAGAGCAGCAGCTTCGTGTCTCGGTGACAGAAGGCAAACCTCCTTGCAATCATGTTGCCAGTTGCACATAGTTTACGACGCTTCTGTTCTATTTCTGCCGTATCTTTTAGGTCGTCCGTGATCATGTGGCCCAAATACGGAAATTCTTGCACGAATTCCAGACGATGATGTCCGAGGAAAATTTGTGGTTCTGCAATATGCTTAGGCGATCTCAGGGGCAGCGACATACACTGGGTCTTGATTTCGTTGTATCAAATTCTTCTGCATATTGGCGGCAAGTGTCGATGAGTCGCTGGAGACCTTGCACTGATGGGGAAATCAGAGCCGTATCGTCAGCGTAACAGAGGTTGTTTATTGTTGTTTCGTTGATAGTGCATCCGATTGGGAGTGAGTTCAATTTGACATTCAGGGCATCTGTGTACGTATTAAACGGGTATAGAGAGAGAATGCCCCCTTGCCGGAGCTCGTTTAGGGAACCGAAGGTATACGCCTAATACATTACCCCATTTGACACAATTGCTGTGTGGAGGACCAGCAACATAAAATGCCAATTAAATATAGAGGTGTGCCTCGTTTGTGCAGCTTCAGGAAGAGCTTCAGGTAGTTTACTCTGTCAAATGCTTTTCTCACATCTACAAAACCTAGGAAAACGGGAGAGGCTGATGATAGGTAACAGCTCAGCAGTTCTCTCAGGATGTAGATGCAGGTGTCGGTTGCGTGGTTTGCTTAAAATCCGAACTGGTTGTCAGTAGTGTGTAGAAAGGGGAGAAGTCTCACTAGAAGAACGGACTCAAGTGTCTTCGACGCAATTGTAGGAATTGCAATCGGGCGATAATTGCCATTTTTTTTTTTATTAATGGTGTTAAGTAAACTAAGAGTAGGGAGTCTGGAAGAAACTGGTGAATTATGCACGCATTGAATAGAACAGCTAGCAAAATGGAAATTACCGGATGGCAGAATTTGAAAGCTTCAGCAGGCAGACCATCGCAGCCGGGCGATTAAATATTAGTTAGGTTGTTTAGGGCATCGCTGATGTTACCTGGCGTAATACGATCGGCGAAATGAAACTGAATGTTATCAGCAAGGAGGTTATCTACATCTCTTCGGAAGTCTTGATCGTTTATGCAATTCAGGGTAGTGCTGAAGTGATCGCCCCACATTCTTGCGATAGCCTCGTCACCGACGGCTTCTCCTACTCTCTGTGAAAGCTTTTTAGTTTTGGGATTTAGGGATTCTAATTTTCTAGACATTGCATCAGCTCGTAGTTGCTTTTCATTCGGTCTGCAGTGCTTCAGGGCAAGTCTGAACTGCGCTCTTGCCTGTCTCATTAGCAGTGCACAAAGTGTCCTTCCCTCGGGCTACCATTTTGTCTCCACAGTAAAAACATTTCTCGTGAATGTGTACAGTATACAGATCTGTAGCCTAGTCATTCCATCCAGGTCTATTACGAGAGTTACCTTGACTAGATCTAAAGGTATCCCTGCCGGAGGCAGGCATAGCGGAAATTATCTTCGAATAGAATTCTTTCAGATCTCTCCCGTGGTGGTCATTTCTACATTTTGGGTTAGTGCACAGTAAGGCGTCTGCCGGTTGAACTATTGACCGCAGTTAATGGCAGGTGGGCGATCAGTTAGGAAGAGGGTAAGTCCCTTTAATTCACTGGAAATTTTAAGTTAGATGCATCGCAGCTCACAGCCGTTTAGATTGTTTATTTTAATTTTCCGAAAGAAAGGAAAGATAATTTTTGGTCAAGTTCTGCTGTTAAAAAAAAACACGTACGCAAAATGTAGTGTTCTTTTTTCCTGGCAGAGACATCTCGTCTCGTGATGGAGAGAAATGGTTAGCTAGTGTAAGAGTTGATGACGTCGCAGGCTTTAAGTAAAATTAAAGGGTTAATCAAATAATCGCCAGAAATCTGAGCGTTAAATGAAGACCAAGGCGTCGTTGACCACGAACTGGAAGATTAGACTGTTTTTAAAACAGGAAAGTTTTTATAGCTGTTTTTTTCTCTGATGGTTTTGCTCTCTCTCTCTCTCTCTCTCTCTCTCTCTCTCTCACAGAAAACAATCCCTCCTCTCCCAGAAAACCTTGGAACTTGGCGAATCATGTGCTGATAAGTGAAAAGCAGAACATCTATTAGAGATTTGTAAACTCAGTCGACCTAACCTCCTCCTCCTCCTCCTCCTCCTCCTCCTCTTGCGAGCCGAAGACGCGTGAATAACTTCCTGTCGAACATCTGAAATGAAGACCATCCCCCGAAAAGTTTTCCCTCTGTCAAGGTCCTCCCGCCGTGTCCTCCTCTCCCTTGTCCTCCGACATTTTTCTGGTCCTTCCCTGAAGAATTGAAAGACCGACTCAACTTTCAACTTCGCTTTGATCAGTTACAGTCGAGATTTTGACAATTTCCGCTCATTACCTTTGGAAGCTGATCTGAAATGTCTGCAGAGTGTGGGCACGAATGCCGGTTGGTCTTCGGGAAAAGCGACGCTTCCCTGGGACGAGAAATGTTCCAAATTCTGACATCTCATCTAGTCTATTGCCCAGAGAGCAAACCTGGTCGTTTTGGACATTTATACATTTTAAAAATAGTAGATTAATTGTCCTTTTGTACACAAACAAACATCTATCTATCTATCTTTTTATATATATATATATATATATATATATATATATATATTATAATATATATATATATATATATATATATATATATATATATATATATATATATATATATATATATATATATATATACATATATATATATATATATATATATATATATACATACATATATACACACACACACACACACACACACACATATACATATATATATATATATATATATATATATATATATATATATATATATATTTTTTTTTTTTTTTTTTACTTGAAGTGAGATCCACGCAACTTGACGGCACAGTGTTCAGAGTTCACGTTAAAAGGAAAATCTAACTTTCATTTTTACTGAAGAAACTTCCGTTCAAGTTGAGAAGTATTTTATGATTTTTCTATATCTAAAGTTTTACCGTACTTTTTTTTTTTCACCTTAAAGCATCACTGTAAGTTATTGTATTTTAGATATTTGTAACCACGTTAAACCTTTTCATGAGAGGCTGTTCTTTGTTATTTGCAATTGTTAACATTGGCATTATAATTCTATTTTAGTTTTTGAAGGGGTTAAATTATTCTTCGCTTTTACGCAGGATAACAAAGGCCTTTCCTATAATAGAATCATTCTGTCATATAAATAAATTATTGGCCATCAATCAGTGTCCCTGTCACGTAAAATATATGACTGGCAACTGGGCGTCTCTTTTCTGTTTCAATATTGATTTTGTATTGGTTGTTCTTTATATCGTAATGATGATATTATATTACTACCCCGTATCACTACTACTACTGCTACTATTACCATTACCACCATGATAATTATGATTACTTAAACGAGTATGGGATGTACTATATATTGATTCTAGTGTTATAACGGTTTTACACTTCATTCCAAATTACGGAAGAAAAGCGAGTAATTAAATACTAACAGTATAATGAGGCACGCTTATTGTTAAGAGCTGGATAATAAGAAATAAAATAATAAAAAAAATATTGTATACAGCGTCCAGTAAGAATATTTAACCAATTAAAAGAGCGAAAATTCAAACATCGAAATTTGCAACATCAAATGAAGAACACAGGCAAAAATTGGTTTAAAGTATTTGAGTTTGCTAGAAATAAACCTTTATTCAGCCAGCTGCGGAGAGCATTTTGAACCTTTAGAGAAAAAAGGAATATTACCTTAATGATCACGTAAACGAATTACTGATTTTTTTTTATATGTGGTATAAATTGACCCTGTCTGATGCAAGTGTTCAGATATTTCAAATGCCATGATGCAAACCTTAGATTCACTACCGATACATCATGAGTGGTAACTGTGTTAATCTAATAAATTTGAAAGTTGCCCAAATGTCGTACTGCATGAAGTTCCTTTGAAACTGACGGCGCTCGTTGACCCAGCACTAACGATCTCGGTGGAAATGCTTGGGAAACGAATGTGCTATCGGCTGCCACTATAGGCGGTTTCAGCTCATCAGTCCACCCGCGGGTGACGATGTGACATGCTCATGTGTAGCTCACACTATTTCTTCAGGAACATTTGAATGTTTATATATACAAGAACCTTCACACCTTATAAACAAGCCGATGTGTATCGTTAATACACCCATACAAGCACAAGTAACACGAGCTTGTATCAGTCTACTGGTATCAAACGCAAACGAACGATGGAGCTTTCAAAATTGTTTTTTCTCACTGGTATAATCCACGTTACAGGTAGACCTAGGCCCACAAACTGTTCAGATCACAAAATTTCGTTATCATTCAAACTTTACTCCGAGTAGGTTTAATTGCATGAACTTAAAAATAACTTTATTATGATACCAAAGTTATATCTACGTCCGTAAACTGGAAAGACAACCTTGAATGATGTTAACCACGAGAACTCGGAGCATTGACAAGCGAACGATAGACCTATGCCAGATATTTCATTTTACTGGCCTTCTTTTAGGCACATTTTCATTTCAAAGTAGTCAAACTTACTTGCTTATTGTAACCATTATTCATTCTATCTCAAGAGTCTTTCCATTGTCGTACTTTAAAAAAAAAGAGTCTAGGCTAGCCTTTTATGCCGTATATATGGCAAAATACACCTGAATTTGCCCAGTCACTTGGCTATTATAAAGATTTGTAAGTTCAATAAAAAGTTATGTAAACATGCAAATTATTCTGGAAAGAAAACTGGAATACAAAGTCATACATCGCCTTCCATCCAGTGTTGCAGTGGCTGTTCCTTTTACCTTCCCTAGACAGCTTCATGCCTCATAGACAACAGTATTCCATGCCATTTCGAATATTGCCTCTACTAACGTAATTTGCATGCGAGAAATGATTAAAATACCTTTTACTCGCACTCGCACTACCAGAGGTCTTTTTAGCTACCAACAATGAGACAAAACAGGTGCTGAAAGACCATCGTTTATCTGTTTGATCTGCGTAGACTATTTGATAGCAGCTCGTCTTTCGTGCGCTTGTATTGTTTTATTATCGAAGGTGTGAAGGTTTTCTGTAAATATAAGCATTCAGATATATTACTGAAGAAGTACTAGTTTGCGTCTTGATCGCAGTAAGCCTAAGATATCGGAAACATTGATTGTAGCCGATCACGAGATAGCTATGCGTATGCCACATCTACTGTACCTAAAACCTGTGCTGGTAAGGTGACAGATGGAATGAAATATACTGTAACTATTTTACTCTCCAGTAGTTTCTGTTCATGCCAAAACTAAATGCTGAATAAATAAATACATACAAACACTCATATATATATATATATATATATATATATATATATATATATATATATATATATATATATATATATATATATATATATAGATAATAATCAGTGCATGAGAAGGTATTATTCATATGGTTTTTAGTTATATTGTGAAAAACCTTATATAACCTGTAAATGCTGGTGCTGTCATTAGTTACATCCTGGTTTTAGCGCTTTCCGAGTTATTCCACTTGATAAAAGAGGACATTGCAGTTTCTGACAATGCTAGGGCTAAAGAACACAGCACAACTGTTTCTGGAACAAGATTTTTTTTATGTTGAATTAAATATTACCTCTCCTAATCGTCACGTTTATATTACTTTTCTCTTTTTATTTCCCCATGTGAGCAAATGTAGTGTGCATAAAGTTTTATCGCATTATATTATTGAATTTCAGATAGACGTTCGTACTGTTCATACTTGCAAAATAATTGTTTTATATTGCGGCACAGCCGGTATAGTAGAAAAATTGTGGCATTATCCAGTCACTGAATTTTGTTCAAAGCCCTCCATCTCCAGTAAAAAAGCTTGTTTTTATTAATATAATAAGTACTGATTAACACAACATAAATTATCTGTTACTAAAATGTCAAGGAAAAAATAGAGTAGAAAATTTATTTCAAAATAAAATTTTACTGTCAAAAAACTAAACTTATACACAAAACATTATTTTCATTTAAATATAGGGACGCAAACATCATCATCATCATTCTAATAATGAATAATTATTATTATTAACAACAACAACAACAACAACAACAACAACAACAATAATAATAATAATAATAATAATAATAATAATAATAATAATAATAATAATAATAATAATAATATGTATTCAGTAGATAAAAATACATCCCATCTGTTATGTACATGAAGACGAAAAGAACAACTAAATTTGCAGATTTTTATTGCTTGTCTAAGATGAGAGTAGCAAGTGACAATAATAAAGTCAGTTAGGCTATAACATTAGTAATAATGTCTTTATGAGACGAAAATAAAGGAAATTCCTTGTATATAAAAAAAACGATTGTAGACCTTTAGTCTTTGATAACAGTGCACAATACCGGGCCAAGCAAAAGAATTGCGATTAATGTTTGGTTTTGTAAAAAATCAGTAGCATACCAGTTATTTCAGTAAGATTATTAACATTTGGCTTATGAAGAACAGCATAAAAAGAAAAATGTATGAAATATCACTATCACCCAAATGCAAATGGGTGTTGTATCATTATGACATGTGCAGCTTGTAACAATTGCGACAGACAAACAATATGTTGTGGACAGGTTGCATTCTGGCATAGCTGACACTGATGTTTGATCTTGGAGAATTTACCAACTCTTGCAGAAAACCCAGTACCATACACTGACTCTTAGGCATGGTGCGCATCGTTTTCGTTTTTCTGACCTGTATGCATGAAGTTCATTACTTCCTAGCACTGAAACTGGTTTCGGATTCCCAAGTATAATGTTCATCTTCGCCATGATACTGCTGTGCAAATTCTTGACTGACTGCCTTTTTTCTGTTTGAGGACTGCAAAGAGATTTAACTAAATCCCGCCCAAATGTAAAAGAAATTTAGGCGTCGAGGGTCAGTGCTTTGTGTTCATTCAGAACACTGTCTGGGAATTTACTCAAGAAGCTATATCGAGGATAAAAGAGAAGGCGTTTACTGTCCATCCTCGGAATTTTGTGTTCACAGGGTAAAACTGCGTCCTTTGGCCAATAATGTCTGTACCTCCCTTAATAAAGTCGTAGAGTTTGTAGACTGCAGGCTTCTTTTCGCTGTCGTCTTTCGTAATGGCCAACAGAGAAGATATCGTGCTAAGCAGTAAAACGTTCCTTGGGTCTTTACTCTTTGTGTGATTGATGAAGGAGTTTTTCCTTCCTTTTTTCCACCAGTACATATCGTAACATTTATCTTGCTTTCCAGAAGTGTTCTTTATCTCTAAAGGTATACCTTGTCTACCAGCATCGATCGTGCCTAAGTGATTAATACCCTGTGACAGGAGCCACTCGAACAGTTCTATGCTGGTATATTGTCTGTCTAAACTAATAGTTCGTCCTCTCAGGTGCATACTGCTTTTCAGTTGGTTTATAAGGACCTTCGCAGTAGCAAGGGTGCCTGTTACGTAAAATGGCCCGGACCCCTCACTGGGCTTACCGGAATATACAACAGTCCAGAAAGTGAAGGGATATCTCACAGCACTGAGGACTTATATAAAAGGCCATACCTAACAGGCTTACTCCTGTTGTACTGACGGAAACCTGTTTGTGTTCTGGAACTATACAATGTTCCGTCAATCGTTAGGGTTTCTGTTGAAGCATTCAAAAACATCTCTTGCTGTAGTAAACCTCTCGTGTACCCATCTGTGGTGTCTTGTTTTTAGGTCATCAAAAGAAATGTTGGCATGGATGAAAATTATTCATGAAACAGTATATGATAATCAATGGTATTTAGTCCGAGCAAACCTCTCGCATATAACAGACCCAAAATCTTTTCATTTCTATTGAGTCAGTTAATCTGATATGACTTCCTTTTTTCATTTCTTCCTCACTTAATTCCAACTGGTCCAGCCTTTGCCGGATTTTTTCATTTGTTTGTAGTACAATTGTATCAATTATGTCTTTAGAAATAAACAATGCCCATGCTTTCAAAGGTGTGTAGGGCCTCTTTTGCTTCTCCTATAACACCTTCGGCTGTTGGAATGTTTCCTGGTTGTTCATTCTCATTACTTGGAGGGATCTCATATATCCAAGCTATTTTCTTGCCATCATCTGCTCTGTGTTTGGGTTTTCCACTACAGCAGTATATTCTTTTGTTTCAGCTGGTAGAGAGCACTCATGAAAGTTTCCTATGTCAAAACGTGTCCAAAGAATTTACATTTCTCTGACATTCTAACAGCTTTCTGTCCACATTCAGAAAATACTTTCTCTGACATCTTTATTGGCCTACAATCTTCCTAGTAATTTGAGTCTATAGCTAATACGGGTACCACAAACCTATTAAAAAAAAACTTTACGATAGTTGACTATCAATTAAGGAAATGCTATCTACATTTTGAAATTGCTTCATTCACTCATCGTATTTCCTTCCTATTGCTGACCTCCGTTGTAAGTTTCAGTATGAACAATCACCAGTGTAGTACATGGCCACACGTAGGCAAACACAACAAGCAAGCCTACATTTAACATATTTACACACACATTTATATATATATATATATATATATATATATATATATATATATATATATATATATATATATATATATATATATATATATATATCTTCTTCATTCTTCTTCATTCAGGTATGCACACTGTGTGTCATGTAAAATGAAAACCTACTATCAAATAACTTTTAGTTCCTATTCGTCTAAGTGAAGTGTGCTGTAACAATGTGATAAAGTTTGCTTACGTTTTTCTGCCCTATACAGATTTACAAGTTATTGGTGATTTTCTTAAAATTCTTCACCTGGAAAGTGTATACATCTAAAATAGTATTTAACACTGATAAAAGATTTTTTATATTTCACAGCTTAAAAATTTCATAAATTATTAATTTTTCTGCTGAGCCTTTCCCATTTCAGATTTAGAATACGAAGTGAATCCATTATTAATGTGCAATAGCATAGGCCTATACTGTATACTTTAGTATATAAATTTTCAAAAGGGTTTTGCTATCACATCAATTAAGATTATATTAAGAATAAAAATGATATAAAAATGCTAATATATTTTGTGGATGTTACGTACTAGGATAGTGTACACACTCTCTCTCTCTCTCTCTCTCTCTCTCTCTCTCTCTCTCTCTCTCTCTCTCTCTCTCTCTCTCTCTCTCTCTCTCTCTATATATATATATATATATATATATGTTTATATTTATATGTATATATATAGTGTGTGTATGGTGAAGCTGCTAGACCTATGCCCTTTTTCTATCACCATTCATGACAATCAATTACCCACTACGGCTGGGTGGGCCGAGAGGCCACCCAACAACCCATGAAAAAACCCAGGCTCTACAAGGGCCTCGTGGCGTTTGTGTATGTTGTTTTCCTTAGTCATCCAGATTTTTTATTCATGTTTTTCTACGCGGCTTCATCTCCATTATGGGAAGGATTGTACTGTACCTATGCTATTGCCGCCATTGACTCGCCATTCTCTTGCAGTGTCACACATCAGGCATGGATTGACAAGTCACAATTAATATGTTGGCGCGTAGAAGTGTAAAACACGGTGACGACACCCTCAAAATCTGAGATATTGGAAGGAATGACAACAACTGCAATCTTTTGTCCTTGTTATTCAAACACCGGTAGCTAGGTGAGCATTGTCTCCATGATAAAATTCTTCGAACTCACATTTAGTCCTGAAATGAGGGCATTATCTAGGTGTATCTGCTTTTGTATATATATATATATATATATATATATATATATATATATATATATATATATATCATTTACAGTCATGAAAGGGAAATACGCCTGAAAATATTGATATTACTGTCTTCATACGGCCTAGGCCTAGTCTGCTGTATAGTCATCAACATTCTAGAAACAAACACATACACACACACACACACACACACACACACACACACACACACACACACATATATATATATATATACATATATATATATACATATACATCATTTTACAGTCATGAAAGAGGAATACGTGTGAAAATATTGATATTACTGTCTTATACAGTCTAGACCCAGTCTACTCTATAGTTATCAACATTCTAGAAACAAACAAACACACACACACACACACGCACACACACACACACACACACACACACACACACACACACATATATATATATATATATATATATATATATATGTATATATATATATATATAAAGCAGATACACCTAGAGCATGACCTCTTTTCATGACTAAATGTGAGCTGGACGAATTTGTCAGGAAGACAATGCTCGCCTTGCTACCGGTGTTTGAATAGCAAAGGCAAAAGATTGCACTTGCTGTTACTCTAATTACTGAAAATTGCTCCTACACCCATGCTCATGTACACTGGGGCATTGTTATTTGTTAATGTTTCATTGATATTTTCTTGTGTTGAATAAGCCTTCCTAATGAGTTTCGCTGGATTGGGTTTCAGAATACAGTTCTGAATCTGCGCCAGGAAAACACAGCATAGGCCTACTATTTCACACTGTTGTGGTACAGCTATGCTCTAATATGAGGCGACATGATTCTTTTGTATCATCTGAAATCTCAGACTCAACGTAACGTTGCCAAGTAGTGTTAAACTTTTTTTCCGATGTCGTACATGTCGGCAAGTTTGAGAATTCACTGTTTTCCCTATGGTTATATAAATATGATCCCTTTTATGCACGGGTATAATTCGTAACCTGCGTGATTTGAATTGATTTTTTTTAACATTGTTTAGCTCAAAGCGCGGTGTGTTAAGGTTAGCGTTGCCGTCAATGACAGCTCGCTTAACATGCTCCTCGGGCTGGTCAACGTAACTACCTCTGCAGCATTATAACAGTAGACCTAAAAAGCTCAACAGTCATAATAACATTTTCAAAATAGGAATAGGAATTACAACACTTTTTCATTGAATGTTGAAGTTTTAGGCTGTGTTCAAGCCTCTATGTTGCAAAATGATTTATAGGTGTAAAAACAAATCATTTAAGCCTTTTGAGATGTAATCTCTGTTACTAAAAAATTATTTGTAGAAAACTTGTTCTTTGAAGAATAAAAGATGATGATGGTTTTAATTATATGGAGAAATATATATTAGTATTAATGTCAAGGCCTATGGAACACTTGTTTTCTAACTAAATTTAGCTTAAAATATGATTTTCTTAAAAGTCTTTTAGTTCGCTTATGGTGTATTAATTTATTCATTCATAAGGTAACTTGAAGTGCAAGAATGTGCAGATAACTTCATATGCTTTCTGGCCAGAAATTGTTAATATAGAGATGTGAATGCTAAGTTTAAAGTAAAGAAATTCTAACACACCTAGAATGATTAAATATGGTCTCCCCTCTTCTAGAAATAAAAAGCACACTTGTACGAGACAACCAATATCACTGTACGAGAGGTTGCTGGCCGCACTTCGCTTCGGCGCCCCTAGTCGTTCCTTGGGGCATATAATTCCAGAGACTTGTAAAGCAATTATTCAAGTTATGGAACACGAGCTTACAAAGGTAAAAAGCAACTATGTTGCTTACACAGCATCCTGCATAGTCTAGTGGTATATAGCCTAGTATACAGTAGGTCTATGGTCCGTTTAGGCCCTAACCTTCGTTCCTGTATCCAAGTGAGGGTAAAATCTTCAACTTTTTTGTACTAAAAATTTTTAATTTATATAAGGAAAGTTGAAATATTATTGAAAATATTATTGTCATAAACTTTTATTTTATGTGCGGAAAGTAACAATGTTATTTAAACAATAGTACTAATACATAATACATACATACACACACATATATACATACATATACATATATAAATTATATATATATATATATATATTATTTATTATACTTAATATATGTTATATATATATATATATTTGAGTTTATTATATATATATATATATATATATATATATATATATATATATATATATATATATATATATATATATATATATATATATGTGTGTGTGTGTGTGTGTGTGTGAGCACACATATAAATATATATATATATATATATACATATAATATATATATACATATATATATTTATATATACATATATATGTGTGTGTATGTATTAAAAATATTAAGCTACAAATGTGGTATAATATTCATTTCACTCTATCTTGGGGATAACATACACTCAAGAAAAATGGCTCATTGTTAAAAGCGTCACTGTAAGTTGTCGTTTCCTAACCAGTCGGCAATGAATAATATATATAATATATTTTCAAGATGTTGCCTTGTAATATGTATATCATCGCATAGTTTTGATTTATTTACTCTTCTATTTATCATGTGTTATGTGTAATACTAATAATTATTGAAATATCATATGTAGTGTAGTGTCAGATCTCAAAAGAGTTAGTGATTTAGATAACTTAACAGCGTAATTTAGAATTAATAATGTTCTTTCTTGATAATAGCATAGCAGCAGGAGAGAGAGATTCGAGTTTTAGGTCAGATGTGCCATCTGTCACCAGTTAAGATAAAGCACTGACAGGTTGGGAATAACAATCGCTGCTCCGTTCTGGAAACCAGCTTGAGTTTTTCATTTTGTTTTTAAAACATGCCAATCATATTTAAACAGTTGAAATCTGTTTGACCATGTTAGGGTTTCTGTAAAAGCTTTGTCTCATACGGGAAGAAGACAAGTGGTTTCAAAATGTTACATACATTACTCTGATCATGTATGTCCTTTTGAGAGTATACATATCTTGATCGATTACATCATCTTCCTTCTTCTAGAATTTCCTTTTATCTCGTACCCAAAATGCTTTAGTGATGTCATATATTTCGTTTCATACTGGAATCCAAAATTTGCTCATTCTTATTTGAGAGACCGATCGGTTTGGTTCCCTCTCTCCCTCTCTCTGTATTTCTTCAATAGAGAGAAGTTATTTATGTAAAGGTTTAGTGTGGTCACTGGTATTAGTATTAGCTTTTGAGATCTGAATTTAGTAAAATTGTTTAATAGTAATGGCACCTGACAAACAAGTGTGTTTTGTAAATTTAAAGCAGCTGCATGATTTTACAAAGGTTTTCACAAGCTTGTGTAAGGTAAAGTGAATTTTGCTTATTATTATCATAGTATAATAATATGTGTTAAAAGAATTTTTGCCTTGGTGAAATTATTATTGACAAGTCTTTTGTGTATTTTTTGTGTTCTTGTGTTTGCAATCTCTTGATTTTTTCACATTTTTATGTTGGTGATTTAACATTTATTTACTTAGCATTTTAAATATTTCTTGATAATTTAACATTGCATACTTGATTCAATTTTCATTTTATTAAGATTTTCTTTTCAAATCTTGAATGATTCTTGATAGTTTAAATTTTACTAGATTAATTTAATTTCAAGATAAAGTTTTTGTGATTTAATTTTGTTTAATCATTTAATTCAAGAATTAATTAAATTTTGTGTTGTTTTCAAGTAATAGAAAATTTTGTAGATTGTGCATTCTAATTATAAATTTTTAATTTAAAAATAAATTTTTGTATTTAAAATTATTTAAAAAACAGTTTTTCATTTATTGACCACCAGTGAATAGGATTAATTGTGTGTGCATAAGGCAAAGTGATAAACATGTTTTGTTCCTTTAGTTTTGCTGAAGTGAATTAACACCAGGGAAACAATTGAAATTGTTTGATGGAGTGATGCCCTTTTACTCTAGTATATTTCTTGTTTATTTGTTGATACCTCACACTAGTCTTGATAAACTTAGTTTGATTTTTCATGTGATTAATGAGTGTTTTTAAAGGATCACTGTTACATTTAGAGTATTCAGTCATAATTCTTATTGTTATGAGAGTTCAGGTATCTGGCTGAAGTGAGGTAAATTTTTAAAAATTTTTTGATTAGTTGTGTAATAACCAGGTACTTGGTACACATCATGACAATATATATATATATATATATATATATATATATATATATATATATATATATATATATATATATATATATATATATATATATATGTGTTTTGTGTAATTTATGTATGTATGTATTTATACGCATTTATGTGTATGGTTATATTTATATATATATATATATATATATATATATATATATATATATTTATATATATATATATATATATATATATATATATATATATATATATATATATATATATATATATATATATATATATATATATATATATGTATATGTATATATATACAGATATATATGCATAAATATAAACATACACATAAATGCATATAAATACATACACACATTATATATATATATGTATAATGTATATATTTATTTATTTATATATGTGTATGTTGTCCGTTAACTTTATTTTTTTGTATTGCTTGATTTCCAGTTTCCGCATTACAAATAGACTCATTTGCTTCAACATCTTCAATTTTAAAGGCTCTTTAACTTTATTTTCAAAAATTTTATTCCTGTATGACCTTACATTCGTTGACCTTGTCCTTTTGTTGTCTAAACCTATTATTGACCATTTTATCAGTCTTACCTTATGAAAATGACTCACGAAATAAGCGAAACGTCCGAATATTGTAATTCAGCCTTAAAGTTTTTAAGCACACCTTGTGATACTTACCCGGATGTCCTTTGTACCAAGTAGACTGTGAGACTAAAATCAGAAAACTCCAATTGTTCATTTCATAAAATTCGCCATAAAGGATAATGATCCTGGGATCGCTGGTGATACTCTGAGGATTATTGTATTTAGCGAGCAAGAGTGCTAACGAGCATATTCTGATTGCGTTTCTTTTTTTTTTCCTTGTTCTGTTATCAATTCAGTTTGGCTTCAGAGTTTTATTTTATCCTATAATTTTTTTGCAACAGGCTGTATATATATATATATATATATATATATATATATATATATATATATATATATATATATATATATATATATATATATATATATATATATATATATATATATATATATATATATATATATATATATATACAAAAAGGTGTTGTTTCTCTTTTTATGGTTGTTTTCTTTTTATGGTTATTTCATATGTTAGCGTTGTATGTTGTAGGGCGTCTGCTAGATGGGAGTGATCTTTCTGCTTCTATAGTTGTCTGGTCAATGTTGGTTTGTGTAATAAAATTCAAACAGATTCTGCTATGATTAATTAATCTGTGGCGACTATGTTCTGTGTAGATGACATCTGTATTCTCCACTAGCTATTGTGTTGTAGGTTTGCGATTTTAATGGTCTATGAAGTGTTAGTGGATGGATCCATTATTTCGATGGTCCTGTAGGCGTCTTTGTATTGTGTTGGAAGTGTGACCAAGGTACGTTTTCTCAGAGGACTGGCACATCCTGTCTGGGCAGGCAAAGCAGAAAACGATGTTGGTAATGTCTTCCTTGTCTGGGTTCGGGCTAGTGTTATTTCTCATTATGAGAGAAGCTGTCAA
>NC_089744.1:5697500-5707500 GCF_040412425.1 Macrobrachium rosenbergii
GGTTTTCTTTCCAAATCTTGAGTGATTCTTGATAGGGTAAATTGTTAAATTTTACTTGATTGATTTAATTTCTCGATGAATTAAAGTTTTTGTGATTTAGTTTTGTTTGATAATTTAACTGAAGAATTAATGAAATTTTGTGTTGTTTTCTACTAATGTAAATTTTTTCAGATTGTGAATTCTAATTATAGATTTTGAATTTAAAAATAAACTTTTGTATTTAAAATTTTTAAAAACAGTGTTTCATTTGTTGACCACCAGTGAATAGGGTTAATTGTGTGCATAAGGCAAAGCGATAAATATGTTTTGTTCCTTTAGTTTTGCTGAAGTGAATTAAGACCAGGGAAACAGTTGAAGTTGTTTGATGGGGTGATGCCCTTTTATCTAGTATTTCTTGTTTAATTGTTGATACCTCACACTAGTCTTGATAAACTTAGTTTGAGTTTTCACGTGATTAATAAGCTTTTTAAGGGATCACTGTTACCTTTAGAATACCCAGTCGTAATTTTTATTGTTATGAGAATTCAGGTATCTGGCTGAGTGAGGTAAATTTTTGAATTCTGTGATTACTTGTGTAATAACCAGGTACCTGGAACACATCATGACAGTAAATATATGTATATATATATATATATATATATATATATATATATATATATATATATATATATATATATATATATATATATATGTGTGTGTGTGTGTGTGTGTGTGTGTGTGTGTGTGTGTGTGTGTATTATGGGATGTAGAATAATCAGCGAAGTTAAAGAAGTGGCTTGCCTATCCAGCGAATTATTTCGGCAGATGTTAGAGGTGGTGAGCCGGTTGTGGGTCGTAGTTCCCCGATTAACAACCTGGTGCTCTGGTGTGTATTAAACTGGGAGTGAACCATAGACCTTGCAAACAGACTTGACAGTTGTTCTTTTATATATTGAGGTGGACAATATTTCTTCAATACTTTCCTTGTTGATTGATTGATTGATTATGAAATTGAGGTCTTGAAGACCAAGCGCCGGAACCCCTCAGGATTATTCAGCGCCGTAATGAATAGGTGAATGATGACATACTAGTAAAATTGAGTTTTAAAATATAAACATAAAAAATGAAGAATGATATTGGATAAAACCAACAAAAAATAAATATTAAACTTATATACTTAGTATATAAAATAAATATGACTAAAAACCTTTATTAAATCTGGTAAGATCGTATCTCATTAAAATAACCAGATTCCTTCAGATAACCCATAAGGTTATCTACCTCAACGTCGTCATTTAAAATTTCTAAAACAGTCTTCCCAGTCAGTAAGTACTTTGCCCTAAGGCGATTAGATTTAGGACAGTGCACCAACTGACCACCACAGTAAGCATAAACTGGGCCACTGGCTCCCTCCTTGTTACGCCTTTGTGATTTCTCCCGAAAGTTTTTAGGTCCTCTCATGCCATGAAATTTTATTTCTTTACTCATAAGCTTCACATAACCTGCTCCTCTTCCAAACCAACTGCAGCTGCCTGTCTACTTTGTTAATCAAAGCCTTTCTAAAATTTATTGAGATAGAGCATTTTTTTTTAGACAGCATCTGGCTTTTTGCACCGTTTATTTTTACTCATTAACCGCTCTCTGGCATCGTCACGTGCCCAACTTTTTCTTTCTCAAAAGCCCGTGTTTTCATTATTCCCCTACTTTTTCCCCTTATTATCTTTCTGAAAACTGTATTCATCCTTTATTAAGCTATTAGCAGATTATGTCATCCTCGTCAAACCTGTCAGTTCATTATTCTTTCATTCTTAAAAAAAAAAAAAAAAAAGAAAATCCTCATACCCACTACCCTGACGGAAACCGCGTCATATTTCGCCTCGCAATGGCATCCTGATGACATCGCCATACAGACCTGAAAACTCCCCCGCTGATGTTTCGATAACATTTTACATAATCTTCGGGCAACCATGCGGTCGTTCAGAGACAGGAAAAAATCTATCCCTTTTTACTGTTATTGACTTTCACTCCTGAGTCACTTCAGCTTAACGTTAGATTTAATATGCTCAACAATACTTTGCTACATCGAGAAACTTTGAAGACATAAAATGTATAGTTACTGGCAGGGATATCTCAAGACTAGTCAGTTCTAAGAAGCGTGTGATTTTCTACCACATGCTGCGTTTTCGAAACCTTTTTTAAGTCGCGTGATTTTTTTTTTTTATATTGCTGATGCTCAAGCGAATACCATCTGCAGAGCAAATACGCCACTGAAAATTTTTGTAGAGGTTTAGAGCTTCAAATTAAGCAGCAGAGACTTAAAACATGAATCGAAAACCGCGATTTTTTTTTTTTTTTTTTTTTTGAGCGGGTGAATACTAGAGGTCAGACTGATGTCTCCATGGACTGGACAGCGTTTCTTGGCTACATATTTGCCCTTTGAAATCGCCTTAGACACAAGGCACAGCCTTTAGATATCAGTCGACTGGCTGGCGCCTCAGTGACTGACGGCGCCGTGCTTTGGAAACCAGATATTTTAACAGCGTTGTCCTTCATTTCGCGTGAAATATCGATCGCCTCTGAAATATGCCTAATTCTGTCACATTATACTACTGTAGGCAATATGGATTACTGTTGCGTTCGGAAGTCATCGTACATGTTAGTTGTTTCAAATATTGTGAGAACTGAATTGAATTGAATACAGAATTTAGGCCAAAAGCAGTTCCTCATTGGACTGGTTGTTATCGTTCTCGGCTAGCACTCTGCTGGGCCCGCGTTCGATTCTCCGACCGGCCAATGAAGAATTAGAGAAATTTACTTCTGGTGATAGAAATTCATTGCTCGTTATAATGTGGTTCGGATTCCACAATAAGCTGTATCCTGTTGCTAGGTAACCAATTGGTTCTTAGCCACGTAAAATAAATCTAATCTTTCGGGCCAGCCCCAGGAGAGCTGTTAATCAGCTGTGGTCTGGTTAAACTAAGGTATACTTAACTTAGGCCAAAGGCCAAGCACTGGGACCTATGACGCCATTCAGCGCTGAAGCGGAAATTGACAGTAAAAGGTTTGAAAGGGGGAAAGCCTCGCAGTTGCACTATGAATCAATTACTAGGAGAGGATGGAAAGTAAGATGGAAGAAAGAGAATATGAAAGGAGGTACAGTAAAAGGAACGAAAGGGGTTGCAGCTAGGGGCCGAAGGCACGCTGCAGATTAAGTAATAACCTACAGTGCATCGCATTAGGTGTACTGACGGCAGTGCCCCGTTACGGGAAATTGTGTCCGAGATGAAGTTGTCGAGGGTTAGTATTACAGGAGATTTTTCAGGAATCTTTTTACTTCCTTCTCGTCCTTGTTTTGATGACAGTGGACTGATAAAATAATGACTGCCTTTTAAGCTATACAATTAGCTAGATCTGTGTTCATAGTAATTGGGATTTGCACAAATGATTTATATAGATAAAATAAAGTATGTCCCACGTTTGACAGAATTAGTAGAGAGCAACATGGAAGGGTCTGAAGGGGAGAGGAAGAACGAATTTTTTGAGACGAAGCGTTGTTGAAAAACTCACTCCTAATTAGTTGGGTAATGAAGTGAAGATAGCAGAAAGGATTGTATTCGCAACGTGTTGAAGTATAGTGCTGTATTTGTTATCAATTTTTCTTCACTCTTAAGCTATAATTTACGTCAAAATGCAATTTTGCAGTTAGTTTTAAGCCTTATTGACTTGCCCAAATATAAAACTAAAATTAAACCAGTTTTCTTATTTTAAACCAGTTAAATTGTAAATAGCTATTAATTTTTAGAGAAAAGATAACCCGCCCGGCCCGAAACATATAGGCACCATACTGCTATATTTGTTCATGAAAAATCTCTTAGCAGAGATGGGCAGGTGGGTATGTATGTTTGGACCCGGGGTGAGTGGGTAGGGACCCAGTGCATTGCTATGCTTTGCTTATTGGGCATAATGCAATAAAGATTGCCCTGCTCTGATCTGTATTGCAGTAACCCATCAAGATTAACATTTGCCATTTGCAGTAGAGAATTTGAAAGCAAGACTTCCATTCACTGAATTTCGTACAATCGTCAAGGTAAACAAGGGCGAGACGATTGATGCATGTTCACATAACATCTAAACTGCACTAACACTTATCACTCCATCTTAATAGTTTATCTTTACCATTGTTGTTCCAACCAAATATCATCAACATTCTTTTGACATATGACATTCTGCGCATAAGAATGTCTTATTTAATGGTCATTTTAAGAATGTTACATACACGCATAGCGGTAGACATAAATGCGAATAGAAAAATCTCTCTCTCTCTCTCTCTCTCTCTCTCTCTCTCTCTCTCTCTCTCTCTCTCTCTCTCTCTCTCTCTCTCTGTATAAAGTGTTACTCCTTGATGAAACGGTAAGAAGCGGAAGGATAAAATAACAAACTAACACAGGCTGAGATTTCTCCCCATTTTCCATTTTCTCTGCTTTTCGTATCGGAGGCTTCTCAGGCGCTTATCTCAGCTGTCAATAGGAAATAGAACCTAAGAGCTGATGAGCACTGCTTCGGCGTAAGTGAAATAGCATGTTCTTTTGGAAAGGGATACGATCGTTTAATAGCTGCTCTTGTGAGAAGAAATGTGTTATTAATAGTCATTTGTTATTATGGACAGGTTTACGTAGCTCTCTCTAGCTCTCTCTCTCTCTCTCTCTCTCTCTCTCTCTCTCTCTCTCTCTCTCTCTCTCTATATATATATATATATATATATATATATATATATATAAAGTATATGCTCATTTATATATATATATTATGTATGTATATACATACATACATATATATATATATATATGTTTATATTTATATATATATATATATATATATATATATATATATATATATATATATATATATATATATATATATGTTATATATACTGTATATTTCGCGTATGACGAAAAGGCAAGGAAGACTTGAATTGTTGAGTAACAGCATCAAACGAGCATTTGAGAATCCTCTGATGAAACGTTTTAATGTGTTTGACCATCTATAGGTCGAAAATAGAAAATTCGTCGAAACTCACTACCTTGTGCCTAATGTACTGTTTGGATATATATATTATACACACACATGCACACACACTCACATATATATATATATATATATATATATATATATATATATATATATATATATATATATATATATATATATATATATATATATATATATATATATATATATATATATATATATATATATATATATATATATATATACATATCATCTCTGAAGGAGAATGGCAGTAGATAGTTAATGCTATCTCTGTCTGTGTTCGTTATTTTTCATGTTTAACTTTTTATTAACAAATAAAAATTCATATTTACGGCCTGTCCAGAAGAAATCAAAATGCCTATTGAGTGAGAGCTCATTCAGTATCACAATTAAACCCCTAATGAATGTTTTTATCTAGTTTCCCAAGACAATTTTAGGTGATATGTTATGCATTGCTGCTATTCATTAAGCCGGCCTTATGCCAGGATGTATCGTGTGCTAAAGTTTAGGGTTTTCAGTAGAATAAGAGTATTAGCCTGAACCTGTGGATTCATCCCATCCGATAGAGACCTCATAGCCTATTTTTGTCTGTTCTAGAGGAATGTGACTTTCTGTAATAAGGCAAATTCTGGAGGCGTCATTTATGTTTCTATAACGAAAATCGGGCAAAACTTGCTGCTGATCTCATAGTTCCCTAACAAGCTGAGACTTTTCTTAACGGTGTATATTGCAACGATCTGGCATCAGAGCTACCCTGAATGTTTATAAAGACTAGATATTTCGTCATAGTAAATTCTTGAGTAATTCGACTTGGCCGTGAGGATGGATTACCAACCAAACGTTATACATTGGACAATTCTCAGTCGTAACCCTCAAAAGCATTGGATTTTTTTTATGTCAATTTTAAATGATGTTTCCAAATTCTGGTAAAATTTTTGGCCCTCTCATATTATTCCTTAGGCTCAAAGTTAGGTGGAAATCTTTATATTAAGTATTAATCAACTCTCATTGTATATTCCTTCCAAAGTAAAATTCAGTAAGTTCAGCTGTATGCGTTGTCTTCAGTCTGTCCCTCTGCTGTCCATTCTAAATCGTTTTTAGGAAATTTCCGAAATTCTAAACTCCATATGCAAATGAGAGTTGAAACATAGTATATTGCTGCAAATGTAAAACCGTCCAATATCATCGTTAACTGCGTTAAAGCTTGTTTAGCTTGTTTACCTTCACAACGAGAATTTCATACCCGGCTTCCAGTTCCAGCTGTCTCGAGTACAACGTCCAATCAGAGGCGACCGCATGGTCACCGGCAGTCCTTTAGGGCGAGAATAAGAGACCGGTAATTTTTTAACAAACATGGTACCCCTGCTGCCATCTATCGGTCACCTTTAGCAGAAGACGATTGCGCTCTAAGATAGGGAAGAACGGATCTAGATAATTCACGATTATAGTTTTTTTTCACGTCACGTTTCAATTTGAATCTTTAGAGCTATCTCGAGGATCATTTCAGTAGAGAACAGGTTTAGTTCATCAACACGGTTGGACAGAAGCGAACACGACGCAGTAAGATTACACAATGCCGTTGCTTTACAAAGAAGACCCCAAGCAGCGAAGTCTGGTCAAGGTTGAGCACATCATTTTAGCCAAGTTTTCATGATGTGATGTTTTATCATGAAATTCCACATTAAAAGCTTTATGATTTGTGTTTTAGTTTTACTTTAATCAGGCTTATTTTTCTGCTTTTGTTTACACCTTTCCCTCTCGTTTCTGAAATAACATTATTATCCATTATATGTGAGTTTTCTTCATGAAAGAAGACATTAAGAAAAAAACTGCCGATATGTTTTATTCCTTCTTTTCGCACTCATTCCTTATTGTCTTGCTAATACAAGCAACATTGTTTCAACATTCATTGTACAGAGCAAAGTAAATCCACTGGAATTCCTCCTTTTAACGCTGAGGTCAGACCCTTATAAAGTTTAATTTTTCTTCCCCATTTCAGTTAATGATGTCAAAGGTAATGAACATGGTTTCTCTTATTTCATTTTATTTAAAAAACGGTGACGAAGGTTTGTTAGTCATTATTGTTCTTCGGGTATATTTAGACCTCATACCCCAGGTCTACAAATTTATCAGTACGCCACATATCTTTCAGAAGGCACTTTTTTTTAATAATACGTAAACACAATCGTTAATCTGACGTTAATGCATAAAGAGAAGTCATTAACTTTCACGTTCTTTTGTCCAATTATATATTTACTTCTGGAGGTTGTAAATGATTTCCATTGAGTGAAAAAGTAGATCTGTTTACAGCCATATTGTACCTTTCTTCATTTGGGCTTATCGGTCATCTGTTCCTGTGTTGAACTTTCTGTTCCTTTTTAGACAGGAAATTTTCATTGCAACACTTAGCGTTTACCTGTGTACCAACTAAGATAACTTTCAAAATATTGTCTTGAACATCATGCTATAAACATTATGGGATCCACTTCTCCACCTTGTTTACCTTGGAACTGAAGGAGAATTATTGCATGTCAGTCTTATTTTCAAGTACTCTCCTGTAAATAACAAGTGCCATTCTGTCATTGTTGTCAGAATTACAGAACAGATCAGGGTAATATTAATATCATTATAGTCCCTGAGCAAAGCATTTCAATGCAATGGGCTGGCTATTACACAAAAGTTATAAAGTAAACGGTCAAGGGAATTGAAACCATACGTTTGCTGGGAATCTCAATCAAAATTTTGCTCCAAAAAAAAATGTTCAACATAGAAAAATAGCTGTTAAATGAAGATTATCTTATACGCTACGAGGCTTTCATGAACTAATCAAGACCCATGGTTCAGCGAGTCTCGTGGGGCCCTAGAATCTAGAAAGTTCGGGCTCCTAGAATCGTGAGGCACCTAGAACCCCGAAAGCCTTGGGCAACTGCCCACTTTGCCCATGCCTTAAAACAGTATTTTATTAGATAATTGTGACCACATCAATTCTATAAACATTGTGAATAGAGTCAGTGTCATGTATTAAAGATATTCAAGAAAAACTGCCCTCATGAAAAACTGTCTTTAAAGTGGTAGAGCACTAGACTCAAATTTGAAAGGTCTGTGGTTTGATCGTGGTCTGTGGCCCACGGTACAACTGTGAATGGGTATCAGAATCAGCCTGGGATAATATATATATATATATATATATATATATATATATATATATATATATATATATATTATGTATATATATATTATATATATATATATATATATATATATATATGTGTGTGTGTGTGTGTGTGTGTGTGTGTGTGTGTGTGTGTGTAGTGCTTTTTCGTAATGAAGAAGTCTGTGCAATGCTGCGACAGCTCTGCTAAATGTATTCATTCATAAACCGATGGTTGTTCCGACCTACCATGGTCTTCTTCAAAGGTATTCTAGATTCACTATGTAATTACATTCTTATATATAACAGTTCAGCCGAGAAATGAGCGGAAATCAAGAATCGACTATGAAATTTTAATAATTTGCATAATTAATACAAACTTTATAGTTTTGAAAACTAATTAACAAAATTTTCTGGCCAGTGCCTGTCCACGCATATACTTTTTTTTTTTTTATCTTTTATTATAAAAATACAGTTACATTTCAATAATTTACATTGAGTAATTCTCGTAATACAAAAATATAAATATAAACTTAGATAACATTTTGCTACAAAATAATGCAAATCAAAATCAAAACTTATAATTTAAAAATTCTTTGGTTACATACTTGGAAATATTGCTTGTATATCTACATTTAATATACATCCTTTGTGATTCTAGTTTATGGGTCCAGAGTGAGCTCCAAAGTTCCTAGCCATCCGACATCCAATACAGCTCACACTGAGAGGTTTCCACACCTCTTTCGAATTTACCTCTGAATCGCCTGAGGGCGACAATGCTCCCCATCACAAGGCAGACATCAGTGCCCAACATTGTTTATACTGGGAGGCTGTCACTCCTCCGAGGTCATGCTTACCAACTGTGTTGTTCTAATTTCCTTGATCCCCATAGGATAACAACGTTTGCAACCAGAAGGGTGGGTAACAACGTTTTCAAACAGAGGGGTGGATAACTATTTTTGCTAACAGAAGGAAAGATAACAGTCTTTGCAGAGAGAGTGGTGGATGTCAGGACTCAGTGGCTGAAGACCTGCAGTGGTGCTCCCTTGAAGCTATGATCTCCCTCATTCTGTGATATAACAGCTCCTCGACACATCTTCAGTTCTTTGTTGGGAGAGTCGGTAGAGTTGTCGGCTAGCATTCGCTAAGCCCGAGTTCGAGTCTCCAGCCGGCTAATGAAGAATTAGGGGAATTTATTTCTGGTGATAGAAATTCATTTCTCGCTATAATGTGGTTCGGATTCCACAGTAAGCTGTAGGTCCCGTTGCTAGGTAACCAACTGGTTTCTAGCCAGGTAAATAAGTCTAATCCTTCGGGCCAGCCCTTTCTAGGAGAGCTGTTAATCAGGTCAGTGGTCTGGTAAAACTAAGGTATACTTAACTTGTTGTAACATCCGGCTTTTCCATGCCTTTGCACATTTTGTTCGTATTTTTCTTAATTTTCTTCAAATGCCATTGCACTCGTGGCTCCCACAATCCACCAGCAAAACTTTAAATATCTCCAGCACTTTTTCGGTTTTCAGGACGGATAAACAAAACAAAGAAGCTGATAGTAAAATTTTTTTATTTTTAAAATTTCGTTGATAATTTATTGGCTGAAATGTGGTATATATATTAGAATGTATTTCCATTGTGAAACAAGATTAGTTCTGAAGATGACCATGGAAGGTGGAAATAGCTGTTGGGTCAGGAATTGATAAATTTAATAGCATTGTACATAAATACACACACACACACACACACATATATATACATATATATATATATATATATATATATATATATATATATATATAGATATATATATAGATATTCTGTACAT